>NC_085138.1:37807378-38107378 GCF_035046485.1 Aedes albopictus | reverse complement strand
TTTGGGTTCCTCTCTTCTCATGCTGCCATAGTCAATATTGGAACGGAGCATAAAAGCACCGCTGTTCTTGTACGAAAAACAGTCAATTTCAGTAACGTTATCATGAACCCTAATGGGCGGATAACGTCGGTGGTCATAGACCAAATGAATTTCATTAACGTATATGCGGCGTCAGGGTCAACTCATAAAAACGAAAGAAACGATATGTTCATGTCTGAAATTGTTCCTCATATTTCCACCGTCAAACAGAATGTTATTGTAGGTGATTTTAATTGCGTGCTTTTGAAATCGGATTCAAACAGCAAAAATTTAAATACTTGCGTAGGTTTGGAGACGTTGGTGCAAACACTACAGCTCTATGATGTTGAGCTGAACAAGAATCGTAGAGCAAACGCGTACGCGGACAGTCAAAATCTAGATTGGATCGCTACTATGCATCATTAGAAGTCGTTGAAAAAGTATAAACTATTGCTACTAAACCTGTCGCTTTTTCCGACCATCATGCTGTCGTGTTGAAATATCAAGTTCCTGATGGCGTGGTAAACCAAGTTCGAGGAAGAGGCTATTGGAAAATAAATCCAAGTATCCTTTTGAATGATAATGTATGCGACGCTTTGGCCCAGATTTATCAAGAATGCAAAACATACACTATGTATCACAGAGATATAAATGTATGGTGGAACGATTATGCGAAAAACAGGATTTCAAAATTTTTCAAACATCAGAATTTCCTCCTAAATCAGCAGAATCATCGAGAGAAAAACTTTTATTATGCTTGTTTAAATGAAATTATCGAAAAACAAGCAAAAGGTGAAGATGTTTATAATGAGATGTGCTTCATCAAATCCAAATTAATGGAAATTGAACAAAATAGGTTATCAAATTTAGGTATGAAAATTAATTCAAATTCACTTCTGCAGGACGAGAAACTTAGTTTATTTCAATTATCCTCAAGAATCAAAAGACAGACGGAGAACTCCGAATTTTGTTTAAAAGTTGAAGGTGTTCCAACCACTGACAGCAGTAGATTGAAAACTTTTTTGTTTTCTCATTTTAGTAAGGTTTTCGAAAAAGAAAACAATGAAAATAATTTCGATGATGTCTCAGTCATTTACATGCAAGACTTTCGGATGAAGATGGAGCTGTTTTGATTAGACCCATTGAAAAAGATGAATTTTATATGCGATTTTCAGAGATCTGTATTGATGATTTGCTTACAGTTTTCAACAAATATTTGATTGATGGTGTGCGCCCGTCCAAAAACTTCACAAAGGGAATAATAAGTCTTATCCCTAAGAAAGGTGATCCACAAGACATAGCCAATAAAAGACCAATTAGCATGCTCAACGCAGATTATAAGTTATTTACGAAAATTTTAGCGAATCGACTACATCCCCTACTTGAAAAAATCATAGGACCTGGACAAACTGCTTGTAATCCGAACAAATCATGTGTTGATAACCTGAAAACATTGCGTAATATAACCATTCGAGCCGGTCAGACAAAACGATTTAAGGGACTTCTTCTGAGCCTCGACTTAGAGAAGGCATTTGATAAAGTTAACCACTCTTTTCTTTGGGCGGTGCTGGAAAAGTTCGGATTCCCACCACTTTTTATCAATTGCAATCACTATTTTAGTATTTATTCTAAAATAAAATTGAATATCCATAAATCGCATTATATGCGATTTAACAACTGCAAATCCGGACCGCACCAAATTCAAGCAAAAGATTGTTTGAAAATATTAGGTGTTGTTTTTCATGCAAAATACCAAACTACGGTTTCAAATAATTACGATACTGTGATTCAATCAGTCAAACACTGTTTCAAAACTCATTCTAAGAGATACTTGAATTTGCTTCAAAAAGTCTGGATTGTAAATACCTTCATTCTATCGAAGATTTGGTACTTAGCACAAGTATTTCCGCCAAATAAAAACCTTTTGGCGCAGATTAATGCAAGTTGTTGGATGTTTTTATGGAATCGACAAATTTTCAAGGTCTCCCGTAATCAAATGTACCTGGACGTTAGTAAAGGTGGTCTTTCACTAATTGATCCTGTTCTGAAATGTCAAGCTTTATTTGTAAAAAATGTTTTGTTTTCAAACAATGACCCAGACCCAATTGATCACTTCATGATGGCCCAGAATCAAAATAATTTCTTATCCTTGAATTCAAGGTTATGGTTAAGCTATGCTAGCGAGGCAGCATCAAATCCCTTATTGATTTCTACGAAATCAATCTACAATTCATTACTTGCACAGCAAAGCTGTGCAACTAAAATAGAGACTGAGAACCCTGACCTGCAGTGGGATATAATATTGGGAAATTGTAGTAAATCGTTTTTATCAACAAATGCTAGAGAAGGTCTTTACATGTGTGTGAATGACACAGTTAGTAGTAAAGTTAAACAGTTGAGAAACAAGATAGTAGGAATAAGCAATGATACTTGTGAGTTTTGTGGACAGCAAGACACAACGGAGCACCGTGTAAAAATGTGTGTAGGATCAAACGAAATCTGGACCTGGATCCACGATTTGATAGGTAGAAGGTTTAGATTAGGACTAAGCGATCCTGAAGAGATAATTGGAATTAACATGAGCGAAAAAGCATATAAAGAAAAAGCTGCACTTTGGCTTGTATGTGAAGCAATCGCGTTTAACCTAAAACATTTTGGAAAACAAAGAAGATTATACAAATTCCAACAGCATATTCGTCAATTGCGCTGGAATAACATAGTAGCCATATGAAAGCATATTGAAAATTGTTTAAATGTATTTTAAATGTATATATATGAGTTTGTCGTAAAATATAAGAAATTTAAAAAAAAAACCGTAGCCTCTCGAGTTTGCGGTCGGGACGATGGTTAGTTCTCTCAGCAGCTAATGCAGCTCGTGGTTCATTCGCCTTCTCTATGTCCCGTTTTCCATCTGCACTCCGCCGTATTTGGTACGCAGCACCTTCTGATCGAAAACTCTAAGGGCGCGTTGATCCTCTGTACGTAGGGTCTACGTTTCGAGCCCATAGAGAACTATCGTCGCCTTGATCAATCGTATCAGTTTATCCGGGAATCCGTATTCGTGCATAATCTACCACAGCTGTTCTCGACCGATTGTATCATACGCCGATTTGAAATCGATATACAACTGATGTATGGGCACGTTGTGTTCGCGGCATTTTTGCAACACCTGGTGGATGGCGAGCATCTGGTTCGTTGTAGCGCGTTTACCCATAAATCCAGCCTGATATTGCCCCACGAACTCTCTTGCAATCGGTGAAAGACGGCGGCATACAATTTGAGGGAGTATCTTGTAGGCAGCGCTCAGTAGTGTGATCGCGCGGTAGTTCCCGCAATCCAACTTGTCGCCCTTTTTGTAGATGGGACACACGATACCTTCCATCCATTCCCCCGGTAATTCTTCCTCCTCCCAAATCTTGGTAATGACCCAGTGTTGTGCTTCTTCACCGTATTTTAGAAGCTCGCTTGGAAGTTGATCTGCTCCAGCGGCTTCGTTGTTTTTCCAGCGGCCAACCCCTTCCTCAATTGGAGGTTAGGAGCAGGAAGTCTTTCGTCCTACGCACGTACTTCTGGATCTATTAACACGCCAGATCCGCCATGAAATCCAGGGAAAGAAGGCACATAGTATATTACGACGCATCCAAACTTTTTATTTCTTGAAAAAAAAATGCGACTTAACGACCAGAACAGTATGGTCTCGGAAGTTATGATCTGACCCCTTTCAATTCGATGTACAAAGTCCCTGAAGGGATCCCCGCAAGAATTTCTGTTACAATCTCCGAAGAACCCCTGTTGGAATCCCTGGGGGAAACTCTAGATGAAATCTCGAAAGAAAACTCCCTCGAGAAACATCCGGGGGAATTCCTTCAAAATATCTCTAGAGGAATTCTGGGAGGCAATCATAGCGTGATTATTCGGGGAACTGGAGAAATACTTGAAGCTGGAGTTACTGGAGTAATTCTAGAAAGAATTGAAAGAGGAAGTTATATAGAATCTGCTGGATGAATATCTGCAATATATAATGACCTTCACGATTTCGGTATGAATGGGGGCTTCTCAGAAAACCCTCTTCCAAGGGTCGGATCGTAAGCTTCTCAAAGAATTTATAGAAACCTCAGGGTTTCGGTGAACCTTTATGAATACCTTCACACTCCAAAGATTTTTTCAGGAACTTATTTAGAAATAACTTGACATTTTTTTCCTCTAGGGAAATGGGTTCAGGGACATTTAGCGAGAAATTCCTTTCAGAAATATTTTCCAGAAGTATCTCCAAGAGTTCTTCCAGGATTTATTCCAAATCGTCTTCCAGGAATCCCTTCTGGAATTTATCAGAAAATTTATTCAAGAATTTTTATAGTCCCTTTGTGTGAAATATCTGAATAGATTCTCGAAGAATATTTTTCAAGGATTCCTTAAGAAATTTTCTCGAGATTTAATTCAGAAATTCCTCAAGGATGAGGAGATATTTCTGATAGAGCCGCAGAAATAATTCCAAAAAGAAACCTTCTAGACATTTATTCGATAACCCCTGAGGAAATTTGAAATTTCCTGGAGGACCCCTGCAGGGCTCTGTCGAAATTTAGAAAAAAAATCCTGAAGATTCTCTGAAAATTTTGAAAATTAAAAAAATATCATGGATTTTTTTTAGGTAATCTCATAGTTATATTTCTGAAGGAATTTCTGAGTAAGTCTTGGATAAAATCCATGAAAGAATTTCTGAAAGTATCCTTGGAGGATTTTTTGAATAAATTGGCTATTTAATTCTTGCAGAAATCCCTGAAAATATTCTTAATCGAATCCACGGAGCATTAGGTGAAAGATTCCCAGGGAATATTCTGAAGGAAGAGTTATTGAATAAATTTCTGGAAACTCTCCTTCAGAAACCCTTGATGGAATTCTTGTAAGGAATAATCAAATATTTAGAAAAAATTGAATATTTTTCCACAGTTTTCGATATTTCAAATTTTTAGGGGGTGTCCAAAATTTAAAAAAACATGTGTGCAATCTTTGAGATAAAAATCCAAGTTAAATGATTATTTTTTGAAAATCAGAACTGCCATTCTTTATTTTAAAACTTTTTATAGTAACTCCAAAAATAAAATTATGTTTATTTCGAATAGATTATTTTTTAGGCAGTGCTGAACGTCTATAGTTAATTTCCGATACAGTCCTTAGCTGCTGGTGTCACTAAACAAAATCATAAAAGAACTTCTCGAGAAGTTTCTGGCAACTCATCAATATGAAATTGATATAAAATGCCCTGGAAGAGTTTTCGGAGCAATCGATGGAGGAATTACTGAAAAAAAAACCCGCTCAATTGGATTTTTGGTGTTATTTCTGAAGGGGGAACGTCCATGAATTACGCCACGCTTTGAGAAAGGAGGGGTTCTGAGAAGTGTAGTAACCAAAATTCAAATTTCAGAGGATGTCTCACACAAAAAGTGTGCCATAGGGACATATTTTTGGAATTTCTAAGAAATCAATGAAGAAACATTCGGATTATTTTTTGGAACCCGTGCATGGCTTTCTGAAAGAATCCCCAGAGAAATTTCTGAAATAATCCATGGAGGAATTTCTGAAACATAGGAGGCTTTCTAGTGGAATGTTTTGAGAAATTTCTGGATGCTTCTCTATAGGAATTTCTGAAGAAGATGTCATGGAATATATTTATTAGTGTGGGTCATTGGAACCGTTTTCTCAGATCAAGGCTTTTTTGGTTCCGTTTCGGGTCCTGAGTATCTGTGCAAAATTTGAGCACGATCGGTTGCGTCTACACTTTGCGCATTGCAATTGAAATTTGTATGGGATTTTGTATGGGAAAACATACTTTTTTGCATTTTTGTCATAAGTTGAAAAAGTTTGTCTGAAACTTTTTAACCAATATTGTAAAATGATAGCCTAGGATGTTCTGAAAAACTTTGTTGAAGATCGCAAAGCGATCCGATGCTTGTGAAAATAGTTATAACCAACGAACCGCATGCATGTGTTTATGTTTTAACATGTAAAGGAATAACAATAGCAACAAAATCATGCTGTTTCGCCAAGCAATGCCAACGCTATAACTATTTTCATAAGCATCAGATCACTTCGCGGTCTTCGACAAAGTTTTTCAAGACACCCTAGGCTATGTTTTTACTTTGTCGGTTACATGGTTTTAGACAAATTTGATCTTGTTATGAGAGAAATGCAAAAAAGTGTGTTTTCCCATGTAAAACCCCATACAAACTTCAAACGCGATGCGCAAAGCGTAGACACAACCGATCGTTCCCAAATTTTGCACACTTATTTCGGTCCTGAAATGGGATCAAAAAAGCTTTGATCTGGTGGGATACCATTGAATTTTTCATTTTTTCATACAAACGATGACCCACTCTAATTTATGTCTCTAAGAATTTCGTGAATTTCCATAAAAAATCTTCAAAAGATAAACCAAAAATATCTACGAGAGTGTGTTTGTGAACCTCATAAGAATACCGCCAAGATACGTTAAGATTTACAAAAGAGACATGCTAAGTAATTGAAAAAAGAGTAAGCAAGGATCTTCAAAGCAGGGTCTGGGACCATTTGGGAAGGAGCACCTATTTTGGGCACGTGCTGCTATAACTCAGCCAAGTTCGAACTATTGAGGTAACACCCAAAGCCAGCCCCCCCCCCCCCTTTTGCACGGGCTTGACTCGACTTCCTGTGACTTCATGGGGATTTTTTATAATACCGTACGGGTTTGGGCCAAAGGGTCTCAGATTTTCATGATTTTTTTTCCACAGGCAGGGGTCATGAAAATATGAACAAAAAAATTGAGAAAAATTCAGGGTCGCCTATTTTTCCGGAAAACTTAGGTGGAAATTAATTGTTTTCTCCTGACACTACTTACTTTGAAAAACTGTAACTGAAGAACGAAGCATCGTAGAAACAAAGAAACAAGCAAATTTTCTCAGGAATTCAAAAAAAAATGTACTGGAAAAAGTTTTCCACATTTTTTTCTACAGTTCAGAAAATTCTTAAAGAAAAGCCGGAGAAACCATGCCCGAACTCGTGGAAAATTTACAAAAATGTTTTTGAGAAGGCTGCTGAATTGCTGAAATTTTTGGTATGTACTTTTTTTCGTTTTAGAGTAATGGTAAATTTTGTTGAAAAATGTCCAAATGTGCCATATAAGCCTTTTCTTTGAAAAATCATAACTCAAAAACGAAGCATCGTAGAAACAAAGTTATTTTTAGAAAATGAAAGCAAATTTTCTCAGAAATCAAAAAAAATATGAAGTGTAAAAACTTTTCCACAAAATTTTCCACCGTTGAGAAAATTTATAAAGAAAAGCCTGAACTAAGAATATAATTTTATAAGTTAAAAATGACCATATTATAATATTTGCGTACATGGACATTTTTCACAAAATTGGCCATAACTTTGGAACGAAAAAAAATGCATTCAAAAAAATCAGCGATCAATGCTTATGAGATAACCTTCTCAAAATATATTTTTTGAAAATTTTCCGCGAGTTCGGGCATAGTTTTTTCGGCTTTTATATATTTTTTTTCTCAACGGTGAAAAATTTTGTGGAAAACGTTTTCCTCTTCATATATTTTTGGATTTCTGAGAAAATTTGCATTCTTTTGGAAAATGTTACGATGCTTCGTTCTTGACTTACGATTTTCAAAGAAAGTAGTGTCAGGGAAGATGAAAAAAATCCACCTAAAGCTTTCCACGAGCCCTGCCTGTGGCAAAAGTGAAAATCTTAGATCCTTCGCCCCAATTTGTACGATAGTGAAAAAAAATCACTTATTCTGCTTTCCTCACAATATACAAATTCATGCAATGGCAGGCAAAGAATGCCCTTCAATTATTAACTATGGAAGTGTTCAAAGAACACTTAGGCCAAGTTCTAGTTGGAACATCGAATCAGAAAAAAAAGAAAAAAAATAAGTAAAGAAGAATAAAATGATAATAGTGTTAGGACCCGGGAAGGTAAGCCTAGCTCCCTGGGTTAGTGGGTTGGTGTCAGGCCCTGCGAGTCAGTAAAAAGATTAGCACCGGAAAATCAACAAGAGAAGAATGCGAACCGATACCAATGGCGACGACCACAGCGACTAAAAGGGACTTGCGATTGGAAGCTCTGTACGTGGAACTGCAGATCTCTCATCTTCATCGGGAGCACCCGCATGAGTGTTAGGAATATTTGGTTGATTTTGAAATTCTTAAGTCTAAACCATTTCAAATAAAAAAAGGTGAGCTCCGATTTCTCTATCTAGAGCTCTAGAGCGGTTTTATGTCCATATATGGATTATGAATCATCATAAAATCACGCCCTCTAATTAAAATCCAGCAACTCTGCTAATGATAGTTTCCACAGTTCCCATTTATGACAGTTCATTGCATGGTGAATGGTACTCAAAAATCATCCATCCTAATGCCATTCGCAATGTACCTACCGAGACTTCGTATCCTACTGCATCACGAGCACCCCTCCCAAAGGGATAAAACCCGGTTTTGAATGCGACAAGGTAAATAGGACCCTTTTTGGTGCTACTGCTGGCTGTTGCTGCCGAAGCTGATGCTGATGCTGACTGATGCCATGATGTGATCTCCTGTGATCAACGGACTGGAAGCATTATTCCCATATATATTATTTAATTAAAATCAACCATGAAAAGGGGTACTCTCTGTCGGCTGTCGTTGTTGTTGTCGTCCCCGTCATCCTGCGCTAGGCTCAAACGGTACATACATATGACGGCAGCAGCTATGCCTAACCCAAAACGACGACATGGATGGCAGGTATTATAATATTCGAGTGGTTTCACCCTTCCGTCTTTTGACAAAATGTGGACCAGATTTCGGAGCAGGCACACAAACACACGGTCGGAGACGTATGCGCCGTAATGTTCTGTGTACATAGCCTCTGGTTTCTCTGTGCTATTGCTTGACTGGAAAACCATAGGGACCGGTGGACCAAGGCACACGGTTAGCATAATGATTAAGTTGCTTGATATGGCCGTAGAACACCGAAAATATGGGAGTGAACTATCCCTCTTTAATAGACGTTTTTAAAGAGTGGAACAAAATGTGCGCACCAAACGTCGAAAATTTTATGCAGTCCAAAACGCCGGAAAGAGATTGTCCACCGCGATTAAAACCGGGCTGGCAATTTTGTGGCACGGGCCGTCGCGTCGTCGATGCCGGCGGGGTTGCCTGTTATCGTGTGTGTCGGTCAGCGATAAGCAGAATTAAAACATTTTCGATTTTGTCTTGCTGGTGCAGGAGAGCAATGCTGAAAGGCTGTATGGTTGAGCTGAATTTTTTCTCAAATAGTTTAAATTACATACTACATTGGAACGATGGATGTGTGAATTTGAAAGAATAAGACCGAAAGTAAAAAAAAATGGAATGTTTAAATGAGACAAATTGAGACCTAAATTGCGGGAAGATATCGGCATCCTCCAGCGGGAATCGAACCCATGACTCCCAATTCTCTAGATGGGCGCTTTTTTCCACCAAGCTACGGAATCACTTGACCATCTCGTGAAAGCGCATAACTGAACTCAACTTCACTAATGCACATGGTTTTGCTGCTTTTCACAATCCAAATCTTCGGATGGAATCAGATGAATCGTTTTTTTTTTACAAACTTATGTGTTCGAAAAAAATAGTAATATTGTAAATTAAGATTACGATTCGTAATATGTCACTATGCCGCTATGTCAACAGAACGACACATCAAGGGCCTCAAGACGCGTCTGTAGATTCTACATATTAACCTTGTTCAATCTCATCATGAACTTCGTGGAAGAATACCGGCCTCAGTGCGTCTTGAGCATTTGTTGACTCTCTGGAAGGACTTCAACGCGTCGCAGGAGGAATTGGAGACGCTGAACAACGAAAGTCTGGACTAATATCTGAAGTGGACCGACTTCGAGTTCAGCTACTTCCACGTTAAAGGCTTCCTATTGTCCGTTAATAAGTCTGCTGACTCAACCTCAACATCAGCTTCTCGCTCGACGGCACAATGTCCTCCAACTTCGTCCTCAATCCGACTACCCACAGAGGCACCCTATGTTCCCGTCTTATAGAAGCCACGATTTCGTAGTACTACTGTTTTTGATCTACTGTTCAAATATGCTCTATAGGCGATGCAGAGAAAATGTACCGAATGGTATGGCAGTACGTATCGGACCAACTTCTCCATAAGATTTTCTGTAGGGATTCTCCAGAGGAGCCACTGTGGACGTACAAGCTCACAACTGTTACGTACGGTACATCCTGTGTGCCATACCTCGCTACTCGCTGTTTGAATCGATGTGCCGAAGAAGGTGCAGAACGTCATCCAAAAGGACCTTTTACGTGGATGATATTCTAGCGGGCTTCCATGCTGTTGAATTGGGGAAACTTGTTTGCAAGGACGTTCGAGAGGTTCTGCAAGGGTGAGGTTTCAATATATTTTTTTTTCTTCTAAACCATAGGGAGAAAAATCTGCTCAACAAACACCCTAACAGGAAGGTTAGGGTAGTGTGGGGTTAAGGCCGTCTTCTACAACAGTAGTAAAAGCCAGGACCACTCTCTTCTCGACCCACTAAAACACATTCCTATGGTCGCCAAACCCTTCGCCTCTCCGGAACCACCAAGAAGGCATTGCTCCAGAGAAGAGCTAGTGCACATCGCACCCTCAAGGTTAGCTGCGTAGCCTGCAGCAACGAACATCGATGACTTGCTTTGGGGAGTCCATCACGGTAGCATACTGGCGCTTAGCCAGTTTCCCGAGTGGTCCTCACCACTCCCTTTGTCCTCGGAAGGCGGGCAGGGTCAACCCCGCCCGCGCCCAACTGCTTGGCAGACATCAAAAACTGATGCCCATGTGCAACCCGATCTGACCTGCTGAAGGCAAGAGTATCACTACCCTCTAGGCCCTATCAGCTGCACCAGAAGGATGCTGACAGCAGGGTCTCACCTACCCCAACCCTTACCGGGGACCTCTTTCCAACCGCGGGCTCGGATCCAACCCAGTAGACCGACGCCACGACAGCACCGCTACCGGGGCTTCCTCTCCGCGGCCACTTAATCGCTGTAAGGGGTCGATCTCGACCCCAGGGCACCGATATGACCTACAAAGCCGACTCCGAACCCCTGGACGACCTCTTGTACCGCATCTGAACTAGCCATTCTCTGAGTCCACGCACCACCTCCTCTGTAGCTCCCAGACGATATGGGTAATAACCGTTGAAACGGCGTTCCAGATTACCTCATCCCTACACATCCTCTGGACCAAATTGTCCGGAGTTGTGTCCTCCCCGCATGTGGCAAGCATGCGGTCATGCATTGTGCGAAAACGCGGGCACACGAACAAAACGTGTTCCGCCGTTTCCTCTAAACCATTGCACACTGGGCATTCGGGAGAATCTGCATGCCCGAAACGATGTAGATACTGTCGGAAGCAACCATGACCTGTAAGGACCTGTGTCAGGTGGAATGTAACTTCCCCATGGCGCCTATTAATCCAACTATCTACCCTCGGTATCAACCTATGGGTCCACCTACTTCCTTTGGTGGAACTGTCTCACGCGCGCTGCCATTTAACCATGAGGCAGTCCTGCGTATGCTTCTTGTGCCGCGCATTTCGAAGCACTCCATGTCCTCACTGATAAGAATGCTGATAGGCACCATACCAGTAATGACGCAGAGAGCGTCGTGTGACACGGTACGGTACGCGCTCGCAACCCTCAGGCACATAAGCCTGTAAGTACTTTCCAGCTTCCGTCGGTAGCATCCAGTACTTAGCGCAGTGCCCCATACCGGGCCGCCATACCTAAGTATGGACGTAGCAACACTAGCCAGAAGCTTGCGCTTACTGGCGTACACCGCAGAGCTATTGGACATCTTCCGGGACAGTGCCGCAATAGCAGTGGAGGCTTTTTTACAGGCATAATCGACGTGGCTACCGAAGGTAAGGTTATCGTCGATCATCACGCCCAAGTGTTTGACGGTTCGCTTTGACAGGATAGTGCACTCTCCTACACTGATCTCCGTCTGCTGCCTAGACTTCCGGTTGTTAACAACCGTCACCTTTGTCTTGTGGTGAGCCAGCTCCAGTTTCCTGGACCGCATCCACGCCTCCACAACCTTTATCGAGTGGTCGGTGTCAACTTCCCCTCCTCGATCGTTTCACCGTAGACTTCGAGCGTAATGTCGTCGGCAAATCGGATCATCTCCACTCCCACAGGGTACTCTAACCTCAACACCTCGTCGTACATGACATTCCATAACACCGGACCCAGGATGGAACCTTGAGGGACTCCTGAGGTTATGTGAAAGCACTTACGACCCACCTCCGTGTTGTAAACTAGTACTCGATTTTGAAAGTAACTTTCTAGAATCCTGTGCAGGTACCCCGGTATCCCCAGACGCAAGAGCGCTATCAAACGCATTCCTTTCATATAAAGTCACTACCGCCCAGAAACGAATTCCCCTCCTCTTAGGCTCGAGTGCTTTCTCGGCGGTTTTTGTAACCGACAAGATAGCGTCTACGGTGGACCTCCCCTTCTGGAAGCCGTACTGGTTACTCGAAAGACCATTTTCGCCCTCGGTGAACCTCAACATTCTATTGAGGATGATCTTTTCGAGCACCTTCCCCGCCGTGTCAATCAAGCATATTGGTCTATATGCCGACGGGTTTCCGGGTGGTTTCCCCGCCTTTGGCAATAGTACCAGGCTCTGCCTCTTCCAAGCTTCTGGGAAAACTTCCTCGTCCAGGCGTTTCTGCATAGCCTGAAATCTCGGGAGCCTCTGCAATAGCTACTTTCAAGGCCAGGTTCGGAACTCCGTCCGGACCTGGGGCCTTACCTACGCTATGTGACTTTGCTATCCCCGCAAGTTCGATATCGGTGACCCTCACCTCATCGCCAGCCCCAGTCCCCGGCTGTCCTACGAAAGGAGGCCAAGTACTAGGATCAGGACGCGGGAAAAGTCTTCCGATGATCTCCTCGAACATCTCTGGAGATTGCTCCCGTCTTGGCCATAACGATCCTGTAGGTGTCACCCCACGGGTTCGCATTGGCACTCTGACAGAGACCCTCGAAGCAGGCATTTTTGCTTGCTCTTATCTCGGTCTTCAGCGCGGCTTTTGTAGCGGCGAACACCACCCGTCGTTCGTTTCGCTCTTCCTCTGATCGTGCTCGCTGCATCCGCCGCCTAGCCCGTAGGCAGGCGCGGTGCAGGTCCGCAATCGCGTCGGTTCACCAGTAAGCCGATGGCCTCCCATTTTTAGGGTGGACTCGCCTAGGCATGGTCGCATCACACGCACGTGAAAGCACCGCTACCAGCTCGTCCCCGTCTATGTAAACCAAGTAAGTTTCGCTCATGGCGGAGCGCCTCCCTAAATACTCCTTCGTCAAAGTATGATGTCTTCCACCTGTGAGGGCTTGGCCTTGGCCCAACCGCCTCTTCTCCTACCCGCTGCCTGCTGTTGATGTAGTCGATACTGTAGCGAACGGCCAGGTGGTCGCTGTAAGTGTAGCTATCGTCTACCCTCCAGTTCGAACTTCATACTTGTTAAGCCAGGACTACAAAAGGTCACGTCAATAATTGACGCTCCGTTTCGACTATAGATACTCTTGGTACCGACATTAGCCAAGTCGACATCTAAGATGGCCAGTGTTTCTAGCAGGATCTGACCTCCGCCGGTTCGTGAAACGGCTTTCCCATTCCACGGCCCAGACATTAAAGTCACCCGCTATTACCATCGGCCTTCGCCCTTTTAGCACGGTCGTTATGCGGTCCAGCATTTGCGTGAACTGCTCGGTCGGCCACCGTGGAGGCGTATAACAGCTACAGAAGAAGACCCCGTTTACTTTGGCGACCACGAAGCCCTCATAGGTAGTAGACACCAACTCCTGGACGGGGTAGTTACCCGTCGTCCATATCGCCGCCATTTTTCTGGACCCATTCGCGACCCAGTTGCCGTTGCCGGCGGGTACTCGGTATGGGTCCGCTATGATGGCGGTATCCGTCTCCCACTCAGAAACCGCCTGACAAAGCAGTTGCTGAGCCGCATCACAGTGGTTCAGGTTCAGTTGCGTTACCTGCACTGTGATTTGTTGTTCACTGCGGCTTTCTTGAAGGCCGGGCACCTTGGACCACCCGTCGGATGTCTGTTGTCGCGGATTTCCCGGTACAGATCATGCAGATGGGTGGACTCGTGCTGCTTTGGGCCTTATGACCTTCAGCGCCGCATCACCTGCACAGTATGCGCCTGTCAGGGCCTTTGCAGTCCCCCGACTTGTGTCCTGGTTCCAGACAACAAAAGCAAACCTCTGGTAACTCGTGGAATGTCAGGTGACATACGCACCAACCCCGCTTTGTGTGGGAATCGAATATTGTGACCCTTTCAAGTTGCAACCATCCACCCGAAAAGGAGCACCGATGACGGTTATCTTTGCCTGTTTGTGTGCTTGGTCTGCAAAGCAGTTTAAGTTGAAACTGTGATGGATCGCACAAGCGAAACTTTTTTTGCCGCTCTTAAGCGATTTTTCGCAAGGCGTAGACGGCCTGAGATGATTCTGTGCGAACGAGCTGCATAGACTGTTTCAAGAGCAACGATTCCAGTAACGGGTGTCAACGGGATCCTAGCGAGATTCCAGAATTTTGGTGGCCTATGGAAGGCCGCAGTAAAATCGCTGAAAAGGCGTATGGGGCTGTCCATAAACCACGTGGTCATAGGGGGGGGTGCGGCCAATGACAATTTTGTATGGACAAGAGAGAAGTCTTAGCAGATGGCAGCATGTCCAAAGTTACAGCCAGCAAATTTAGAAACGTTGGTCAACAGATTACCTGTCGACGCTGCAGAGCCGCAGCAAGTGGTCAAGACAGCGAAATAATCTGAACGTTGGAACGAACAAGGAAGATAACATTTCTCCGCTGAAGATGAAGCTGGGAAGAGTAACGCAGATTAATCCAGGTCCAGACGGAAAAAACGAGATTTGTCACCATACGCACGAAGGATGGTTCGTATCTTCGAGCCATTTCGAAAATGTGTATTCTTCCTATGCAATATACCAGTGTAGTTGCCGAAAAACAGCGAAATCTGTTCATCATTGTATTATCGCCCCCATTAGGGCACTTTGGCATCTTGCAGTGTTCTTCCACCGCTTTCGTCAGGCGGCTACCCCTAAGTTTTGCATTTGTATCTGTATGTGTTCAACAACAACTGATCGGCTCTAAATTAACAGCAATATTCCGTTCTACGTATTCCTGGTATCCACGCTGAAAGCAATGCACTCAGGATGTGCGTTATATTGGATTTATTCGAACTGACCCACTCTAGATACTACAACCCCCTCCTCCTCTTTTTAAATCTTAGAGTTCTAGAATGTAGATTTAAAATGGTTTCCTGCTGATTTTACCGACTGGGAATGCCGAATATCCCAAAACTTTCTGATTGCTACACTCGCAAATATCTTTCTTGTGTCAATATAGACGACTTTTATCCTTACTAGGTGAATTAATCTACATTGTAGCTTGAACGATTTCTGGTAGAACCCTACAATTAGATGTGGCTGCTATATCCACGCTCCTTTTTCCTTTGGGGACCTTTCCAAACGGCGATCCTTCCTGTTACGCCTACTTTGGTCAACGTGTTGAACGTGCTATGGTACTATCCTTATGTGCAGTGCATATACCTGAGCCTAGCAGTGTGTTTTGTTTTTTAATTTCTGTTTTTAAGCAACGACCACGTTGTTGATTCAGCCTAATCATTGAGTAATTAAAATTCTATCTAGATACCACGAGTTATCGCGATGAATAAATATATACTACAAATTTTGTATGGCATTTTAAATTCATATCGTAGCATTTAACTATTTTAAAGTGTTTTTCTTTTTCCAAAGTACGGAAATCGATTATGCATGAGCAATTTATTCGTTGCACAAGAGCTGTACTTTTTTTCCCCCCGTAATCGTATGGGTGCCATTTTTTGCAATTAATTTAATGGGATTATTATTGAAAATTGAATTCGAATAATGCTATTAAGGCTTACCGATGAAGTGTACATTGTTCCCATTTTTTTTTTTTCATTTCTCTCGCTCTGATTGGGTCCCAAAATGTGCTGAAATCGGGATTGGACGACCGACCGCCGCTGGACACTTTCCATCCCAGCTTGGAGTGGGTCCGGCTTTTTGTTTAAATAATTAATTAAATCGGATCTCCCACTTTGGCCGGGGAGTAAATTCGATTGCCAGCGCAAGCCGGCGGATTAAAAATGAATACAAAATATGGCCGCTCGCTCGGTTATGGAGTACCCGAAAGTGGGACACTGGATGTGCTATGGGAAGACTGTTTTTTTTTGCCTCGTGTCAATCATTCAAACGGGTGCTCCATGGAACCAGATTCAATTTACATTTAACGCTTCAACGGGCAGAACAGAACATATTGCAAAATTAATGCGAGGATGTGGTCACCCCGAATGGCGGTGGTGGCGTCACTTTTTAATTCGCCAAATCCCCAGGGCTCAGTTCAATTGGTGGAAAATGCAGTTATTAATGTGGAATTATAGTAATTGAAACGATTGATAGGTTCTTGGTATGCGAGCTTTTCTGTGGGATATTGATCATTTCTAGTGAATCAGTGGTGCACTGGGACTATCAATATCGTGAAAACTGATGTGAAAACAGAAAGACCGGCTGTTTAACGACGCTTTCAAGTAAATCTAATCCTGGGCTGTTGTCATGGTAAACTCAGAGCTAGTTACTCATGTTTCCCCAATTTAAGCGTCGCTATATCACACTTGCTTGGAATTTTCTCCTGGATGATCCCCAGAGACATCACCTGGCTTTTCTTTAGGAATTCATTCAGGGGTTTTCAAATTTTACCAAGGGTTTTTATAGAAACAAAATTTGTAGAAGAATCCAACGATTTTTTTTCAGAAATTCCTCCAGGTATCCCTTTGGAATACATTCTCTTACATAGGGTGCTGAGCCACTTGAGCAGTGGCTAGTAATTTGGGCATTTTCTGCCATAACTCAGTTAACTCCAAATCAATTGACTTGAACTTTTGTACACTGCTAGGTATTAAACGTACTTATCTCATTGCGATCCAAAAATTGAGATTATTGCTTCAAATTTGACTGAAAAACGGAAAACAGCCAAAATAGAAGCCCTGCCGAGATTGTTCCACTTCCCTATATTTCTTTGATTTTTTTCCCTGGAATTCCTACAGAAATTCGTTGATAAATTTCTCCAGAAATATAGCTTGGCTGCTTCAGGAGTTTTTGAAAAAAAAAAAATCACAAAATATTCACTCTAAAAGTCCACGGGTTTTATAAAAAAAATCTCTTGAAGATCCTTCAGTGATTCTTTGGAAAATTACTTCAAGGATTGCTATAGACGTTCATGCATGTATTTCATCACACATTTTTGAATATTTGAATATTATCAGCATTTTTCGGGAATACTCCCGTTGCTCTTCAAGAAATTTCTAACACAATTCTTCTTCCTCAACGATTTCTTCAAATGATACAATTCTAGGAGAACTTATTTATAGAAATTTATAGAAATATTCAAGAAAATTTTTCAGAAATTGTTAGAATTTCCTCAGAGATTCGGTCAACTGCTACTACAGTGATAGACATTCGTTTAGCCGAAGCCCAAAAAAATTCAAAAAAGTGTCAGGAAACCCATACAAAAGATTTTAAGATAAAACTTTTTTATGGCAGTGATAGTATATCTAGTACCGCTTTTTGAAAAGGTGATACATCACACTTACATATAAACTGAAACAAAAACGAGGGTAAAACCCTTTAAATGTCATTTTTTGCCTTGATATTCGTTTAGCCGAGGTGAATGAAAAATTCGTTTTCAACAGAATTCTTGTATTTTCGTGATTGTATTTCGAGGACATACCCCAAAATAATTGACCTTAAAAGTTTTTTTATTTGTGAAATTCAAGAAAATATTACAAAAAATTGTCCCGATAAGGAGAAACGATGGTAAATTATTTTATTAAAGGAAAATGCTTTCTGTAAATACTCTAATGTAAGCAAGATAAGTTGTTTTTTAAATATGGCACAGAATTATTGTTGGAAATGTTTAAGTTATTGCATAAAATGTCGTGAGAAAATAAACTATATAGATTTTCGGTTGGTCAAACATCAAAATGTTCAAACCAATAGCTAAAATAAATAGTTCTGCGTAGTAATAAAGACGTATCCTAATGCCTATGAAGTACAGGTCGGACTCGTTTATTCGGGTGACCTCAAAATTATTTCACCCCGGATAATCGAATCACCCGGATAATCGAGCCATGCTTCTTTTCTTTTATTTTTGATGTTCTTCAATCAAAAACTGTACCTTAAACATAAAAGCTAATATACATGACGTTGTAGTGCCTGAACTAAGCAGAAAAATGTGAAAAAATAAAAACAATTAGGCTAGAATCTTACTTACAGGTGTTGTATTTGATGTTTATCACATTTTTTGACATACTGTAATCTAAAAATTTGTAAACAAAGCAAAAACAAAGTTTTCCCCGGATAATCGGGCCCCCGGGTAATCGAGTCCGACCTGTATAACTGTATAATATACTAGCATTACTGAATGAATTAGTAGACTGCGGAGCGAAAGAACTGCAAGAAGAGTCGGAATTTTTTAACCCTGTTTATTGTAAAGCAGATGTTCATACAAAAATGAATGACATGGTCAAAACTTTGGCTTATTTCATTCAATCTGAAGAAATTTATTACAAATGAATCTTAATTTGAACCACATTCATTTTCAACATAATTTATTTGAAAAGAACGTCTAAATTATGAAACAAGTAGTTTATGCTAGAAATTTGAATTCTTTGGGTGCCATTTCTCAAAATTTGAAGCATCCAATGTTTGTTATTTCAAACAGAATACACTCTATCAGATATTGGGAGCTATTAGAAGACGTAATTATGGTAAACGCTGTGATTTATGCAAGTTAAACTATCATATTTCACCAAAACAATACTCAAATACGTGATTTTTTGATGGTTTGCGGCATTTTTTTCTGTTAAAAACTTTGTTTTCCGTAGATTTTCAACCTGCACTCGTTGTGTTACTTTTATTGGAATCTTTTGAAACACTTCCGATTAAAATAAGTACAACAAATCTCAATTTGGAAACATTTTTAATATTATAACTTACTTATATGAGATGCATGTAAAATTAATATGGCAACACTTCTGAAAATGATCAAATTCATGATTTACAAGTCGATCTATAACGCAGGTCACCATGCAAAAAGATTGTATTGGATATCATTCGAAATTCGCTAGTTTTTGTTATGGAATTCTAAAATATGTACAGTTCGGCTAAACGAATGTCTACGACGAATGTCTACGAATATATGGATTCATCCCATTGACTTATGCAAATTACATAGAAGATCCTCAAAAAATTAAAAAAAAGAACAAAATATTATTACAGTTGCGAAAAAAAATAGAAAAAATAAGCCTCGGCTAAACTAATGTCTACCACTGTACGTATAATCAAAGATTCTCTCAGACATTTAGTTGGAAGTTCTTTAAAAAAAATCTCAATAGATTCTGCTCAAGATCGCTCAAGGGTTCCAGAAGTTTCTCCAGATGTTCCTCTAGCAGGAATTTCTAAGGTTTTTTTCAGACCTTCAGGGATTCAAAGTTTCAGAGTTTTTTCGTCCATGCTTCAGGGATTTCTTCATAGATTCGCTCAGGAATTGCATTCCTTCCAAAAATACTTGTAGAAGGTTCTACAGCTTTTCTTAGCATTTATTCAAACATTTCTTAATCAGTTCCTTTTTCAGAATTTTTACAGGAAGAATTCCTCCAGGAATTCTTTTTTGTTTCTGTCGGATTTCCTACAGATTCTTTCCCAGGTAATTCTTCGAGGATTTTTGTGTACTAAACCCTCTTAAAATTTAGACATTTTTTTTAATCTCCAGAGATATATTTAGGATTTTTTTAGGAATTCCGCAAGTAATTTGTTTTTAAAATTCTATTTACAGAAATGATCTATGGATATCTTCAGGAATCAATAAGGGATCTCTTCAGAAATTTCTTAAGCATTTTCCCTGGAAATTTTGAAGGCATCTTAAGAATTCTCTACAAGTATTATTTCAAGCATTCATCCCGAAATTCATCCAGAGCCAACTTGTGATTTTTTCTAGGAATTTTTGAACAAAAATCTCTCCAGAGGTTTTTAAGGAACTGTTTCTGGGAATCTTCAAAGGTATCATCATGATTTCTAAAGGATTCCTTCCTTCTTTCAAGTATTGTTTCAGCATTTTTTGGAAATATTTGAAAGAAATCGTTGGGATTCCTGAAACAATTCTTGCAGGAATCTCCGATGGATCCCAGAGGATATTTATGATGGAACCGCAGGAGCAATTTCTAAAAAAAGCCCTTAGAACTCTTGGGAAAAAAATCGAATATTTCCTAAATTTTCTTAAAAGAAATCTACATGGAAAAACTTTTGAAAAATTTTGAAGTTTCCCAAAACTCTTTTTTATTATCATTTTATATTTTTGAACGAGCCCAAGCAGGAACTCTTGAAAAAATATTTCTCAAGTGGAATACCCGCAGATATCTCAAGAAGTACTTTTGCATGAACCTCTGGGGAAATATCCAATAAAATCCCGGGGAAATTCTTGGAGAAATCCTCGGAGGAATTTCTGTAGAACTGTATGGTGAAACTTCACGAGAAATCGTAAGTGGAATTCTTAGAAAAATTTATTGAGATTTTTTTGGAAAAATTCCTGATGAAATCCTTTAAAAAAAATATAAGAACTATTTCCTCAAAGCAATCTGTACGTATTTCTCAAAGTACGCATTTCAAAAAATCCTTCAGGAATTCCTTACCAAACTCAAAGGAAGTATTTCCGAATAATTTCCTTGAAGAATTCGTGGCGAAAATCACGGAGTAATGTTCGGATGTTGGAGAAATTTCTGGGGGAATACATGGAAGAGATATTCTTTATTTTTAGTATTTTTTTATAATTTTTTCTTTCATTTTTAGTAGAAAATTCAGAAGGAATTCCTGCCTGTATCACTGTAAGTAATAATACAAGGTATTCCTGCAGTATTTCATGAATGATTCCCTGAAGAAATTTCTGAATATTTCCCTGCAACAATTTTTATTACATCTTTAAGGCAAATTTCGCACAAATCTCGGGTAGACTTCTTGAAGAAAAATTTATACGAATTTCTGTAGTAGTCTCTAGAAAATTTTCTTAGAAAGAATTAATTAAGAATTTTTTGAAATAATCTAGCAGAAATTTCCGATTTTTTTTAAACTATACCCAAGAAGAATTGTAAAAGAAATCCCTAGTAGCATTATAGAAGGAACCCAAAGAAATCTTCCCAAAAGAGCTTTTAAAGGATATATCTTGGAAATTCATTTTGGAAGATTAAGAGAACCTTGAAAAAAAAACCCTGAAAATGTTTTTGAAGAAACCGTTGAACGAGTTTCTGAAAGAATCCTTGCTGGATTTTAAGACCAAATTCCCGGATTTATTTCTGAAGGAATCCATGGAACAATTTTGAAAAAAAAATATAGAAGGTGGCTTAAATGAGTCCCTGGACTAATTTATTGAGGTATTAAAGCATTTGCAAAGAAACCGCCAGAGAAGTTTCCTAAAAAATCCCTGGAATTTCTTAAGGGAACTTTGGAAGAATGTCTGAAGGAGACTGTTGAAATAGCTCCAAATAAATTCTGGGAGAAATTTCATGAGAAAATTTATACTTAAGATTTTCTGAACGAACTCTCTATGCGTCCGAGGAAACCCATAGACGCTTCTCTAGTGGAATTCTTTGATACATTTCAGGAGGATCCTCTAGAGGAAATTTTGAAAGAACTTTTATAGGATTTTTTTAAAAGAATTCCCGAAAGGAGTCCGTGTAAGACTTTCTGAAAGGAATTCCTAGAGAAATTTCAAAAGATCCCTGGAGCGTTATCAGGAAGGTCTTATAATGGAGTTCTAAAATTAATTTTAATTTGATCTCTGGAAAATTTTGGATAAATTTCTTAAGGAAATTATTTACTTAAATAAATTATTTACTTAAAGAATACTAGAAGAGCTACTGAATGAACTCTTAGAGAAATCTCCGAAGGCTTCCTAGAGAAATTTTGTAAAAATTATCTGACAGATTTCTGAAGAAACCGCCAAAGAAGTTTCTTAAAAAATATATGGAGGATTTTCTAAAGGTATCCATGGATGGTTTTTTTAATAAATCTTTTATTAAATTTATGAAAGCATCTCTCAAAGAATTTCTGAAGAAGTTTATGCAGGGTTTTCTGAACTAATCCATGGTAAATTTTCCAAAATATTCTTTTGGAAAATTTCATGGAAATAACAAGTAAAATGTTTGATTTAACTCTAAAAAAGCCAGAGAGCTACCTTTTAGGGAGCAGGAGTTTAGTCGGTAAACCAGGAATTCGATCTAGGATATTCTCTAGGGTCTCCTGGAATATTCCCAGAAGCACTCCTAAGGGCATCGCCTCAATCCTGAAGATTTCCAACAAAAATCTCCAGGGAAATTCTTGAGAACCCTTCTGCAGCATCCCTCAAAGGAATTTCTTAAGGTTTCTTATCAGAAACTTCTGTAGGATGTTCAGAAGAAACTGCTGGACGATTCCCAGAAATAATTTCAGAATGATTTTTGAAGGACTTCCAGAATGAACTCCAGAGGGATTCGCAGAAGGAACTCGTGGTGGATTTCCAAAACTTATTCCTGGAGCACTCCCAGAAGCAACTCCTGGAGGATTCTTAAAATTTATTAATGGAGAATTTCAAGAAATTACTCGTAGTGAGAAATCCTGAAAATCCAAAACCAATAAATATGTGATGCAGCAAAATCTCATGGTCGTTTTCAAAATCGAAGTTCCAGGTGTTGCATTATTTCTTATGGGTTTCCTACCAAAAAATTCTGGAAATCTCTGGATTGATCTCAGCAGGTTTTCCAGGAAAAATACCAGATTGGTACTCTTTGAATAATTTCAGAAGCTACTTTTGATGTGATCCTAAAACAACTTTTGAAGGAATCTCAGAAAAAAAATCATGGAGAAGAAACTCCTATTTCAAATCTCACAGGCAACTCTTGGAGAAATTTCAAGAAGATGTCTTGAATGAAACCCAGAATGATTATCCTAATGAGTTCCGATTGCTGGTGAAATTTCTGAAAGAATCCCCGAAGAAACTCTGGAAGGCGTTGGAAAAGGGACATCCGGGATAATGCGACAAGGAACGCCTGAAGAAATTCCAGGCTTCAGAAACTCTTTCTTCGAAAAAAAAATCATCTATTTCCAAAATATGATCTCACGGAATAGGACGAGGACCCTTATAGGAACCCCAGAATGAACTTCTTCAGGGAAACCTACAAGAAGTTCCAAGTAGTAAAATCCCTTTAGATTTCCTGAAGTTATCACAGAAGAAACCTGGGAGGAAATATTTTTTAGAATTTGCTTCAAATTTAGCATGGTTGAATGGAAGAAAAAATATGCATAGGTTTTTCATTGGAATATCTCTTTTTAACACAAAAAATCAAAAAATAGTTTCCTTTTGCTTGACTTGAAAATCGATGAAAAATAAAAATACGAGAAACATTGTTTTATGCATTTGATCATCCTGGGCTACTTGTCAAATTTTGAGGCTGGTAAATTTTGAAAATTAAAGTTATATGACGTCTAGTGTAGATCCGCGATGCATGTTACTCTCAGGTTTTTTTTAATAAAAGTCCTTCGAATATCTTCAAACATCTTTGAATACATCATTTTACTCCAATACCAAACTCAAAACCGTTTTCGAGTTATATTTTATTAAAGAAGAAAATTTGTTTTTTTGTTTTTTTTATAAACCCTTTTCAAAAGTTAGGTAAGAAAAAATGGTTATTTGTTAATGCAAAAATAAATGTAAGTGCTCATTCCCTGAATGTTTGGCACCTAGGAAACGAAGTGCAGTAACCAGTAAAAATGGAAATATCGGAATATTGGTAGAGAGAAAACCTAGAACAAAATCGAACGAACTGCTTTCTAACACTTTCGGTGTATGAGAAACTCACGTGGCCTGTAGCAAGTGCTCCCTAAGGCGTAGCATCCAAAAACATATTTTCATTTTGTTGTCAAACATACGGGCCTTGAGAAACTATAAATTGGAAACCACTGATCGTTGAAATACATCCATATAATGAAGATACTGCTCCTTGGGATGGTCAATTCCTAGCAAATTCTCGAGATATTATTGTGGCCCGTGACCCCGTGATTGAGAACCACTGATCTTTACAACACAACTACATTGAAGCAAGAGCTCCCTAAGAGGCAGAAACCGAAAAACATTTTCACTTCATCCTCACACTTGAAATTTTATAGAAATTCGAGTGGTTCATGACCGTAGATTGGAAACCACTGAATTTTGTATCGCTTACTTTGTGAAAGAATTTAAATTCCAACGAAAAGTTTTTAAAAAAAAAATCACTGTTAGAAAGTTTAGCTCAATCGGAGCATTAGTTTCTATGAAATGTATTAAAAAATAATAATAAAAAAATAGAACAAAAATCGATATCAAACCAAACAGCCTTGTAAAAAAACATCTAAAAAATTCCGTTCTGTTGTAATTTATTTTTCATGTTTTTGAATTTAGTGCAAGCTTCTACAAAAAAAATGAACATCTGCTTACCGAGCCCAAAAATGCAGTAAACTAGTGTAATTCCATGATTATTTCTTATGTTCCTTAACTCCCCACAAGGAAATATTTCTCAAAGATTTTTCCAAAAGTCTCGTCACTTATTTTCCTTGTATCACAATTGGTATTTCGGAATATTTCAAGGTGTCATTAGATCACTAGACAAGTGGAATTCACCTTAAAAATTAAGTATGAATTTTCTATTTTTGTGGAACTACGCCACGGCTCTCATCTCAATAACTTCCTCAAGAATTCTTTCAGGATTTTTTCCAAAAAATGCTTTAGGCATTTCCCCAAAGATTTCTGAAGATTTTCCTCCAAGGTTTCTTCGCCACTTCCACCATGGATTGCTTCCTTAATTTTGGAAAGAATATCTGTAGGAACACATCTAAAGACTTTTCCAGGAATTTCTCCAAGTATTTATTCTTTTAAGAATCTTCTTCAAGGATTACAGAAGAAATTCCTTCAAAATTTCCTTCGGAAGTTTGTTCAAGGGCTCCTTCAGGCATTTCTCCAAGGTTTTCTTCAGATATTGCTACAAATTCTTTAAGAATTCCTGTAGAACTTTCTCCAAGAGCTCCTATGCAAATTCCTGCGAAAAAGGATTGATTCCGGAAATATTTTTAAGAATCCTTCCAGGAATTACTACAATTCCTGCTCAAAGAATACAAACTTAAAGAGAGACATACATAGTTTAAAGTTGCAACGTAGAAACACAAAAAAGAAGCGCAAACAACTTACTAGCATTGAACACAGTCGAATCAGAACTGTGCACAGTAACTACAACGTTAATTTGGTATTTATTTATTTTTTTGTTTTTTTTTATTTATTATTTTCATTGATTCTTGAAAGTAATTTAAATTTGTTATATCACTTGGGTTATTCCAACAGTATTTCCGCAAATCAACAGACGATTCGTCATACGAATGAAATTCAAGCTTTGGTAGTGAATTATTTTAATGTTCATCATTGTCATTACCACATCATAACCATAGCACACAGTCGACTTCACCTTCCCCTAAAACGGTTCCCTAGGAGACGAAGGTTAACCCTTTTCGTTTAATTCCATTCTTGCAGTGATTTCCGGTGTATCCCTGAAAAACACAAAAGAGCGACATCGGATCACCCTTCTCTCTGGATTCCCCATGTTTTCTGCCACATTTACCGCTTCCATTGCGAACATCTCGTAAGATATGTGTACATATTTACACACATTAATTATTAAATATAGAAATTAAACCGACCTGTGCCGTCCTGCACAGAGTAAATTTCCAAAAATGCCGAGAGGGTGGATTCCACTCTGGTTAAGGCTCCCTCCTCGTTCAACCTTTTGAAATGTCGTACCACACTTGCGTAGCGTTGTCCTCCGTCGTCGTGCGTGACAGCCAGTTGCGGAAGGACGTCAAATGGGCGATTTAATAGAATAATAATTTGGCCTTCGTTCGTTGCACAACCGTCGAATCACTCACAAACAAAACAAAAAAACATTGTCAGAGCAGAGAGTGCATTTAACGGGATCGTCTGGAACTGGGCGAAGGGATACAGCCAAAAATTAGCTTACCCCCTTGACGGGTTTCCGAGAATGGCTGATGGCGGAAAAGGTAAACACACGACGGCAACCGTTCTACTTCTGGGACTTTGTCGAATTGAACAGGTCTAAATTTGTGGGATACAACTCATCCAGAACCAGATTTGTCTTGGTCTTGGTCTCTTGGTCTCTTGGTCTCTTGGTCTCTTGGTCTCTTGGTCTCTTGGTCTCTTGGTCTCTTGGTCTCTTGGTCTCTTGGTCTCTTGGTCTCTTGGTCTCTTGGTCTCTTGGTCTCTTGGTCTCTTGGTCTCTTGGTCTCTTGGTCTCTTGGTCTCTTGGTCTCTTGGTCTCTTGGTCTCTTGGTCTCTTGGTCTTGTTCTTGTTCTTGTTTAATCGTCTTTCATTTCCCGGAACGTTCAAATTTAGAACCAACCATGCAAAAGGACTTGAACATCTGATTGACTCAACGAAACGACTGAGCGGTGCGGTTTCCGCAAACAATAACAAAAACCGGTAATGGCACCCTTTTCCAGCAGTCGCCAAAGTTGCCGAGATTCGGCCCATTGCTAATGACAACCTTCTGCATCAGGAGGAGATTTCCCCGATCAGAAGAGAGTGATCGGGGGAAAACTTTTAATGAGCGTCACCCCTGCTGCCTTTCGGCTGCTGAAGATTCGATTTCCGGCGACAGCGACAACGACGCCATCAACGACCTATGACGACGAAGTCAATGGAAAATCGAGATGAAAACAACGTCGCCCAACGAGTCGTGGCAGAATCAAGAGCAGCAGCGGGAGCGGGGATTTGTTTTTGCTTTGAATTAAAATTTTTCGAGTGCTGTTCAAACAGCAGCAGCAAAAATCGTTCCCGGAGCGGAAAATGTCGAGTGGCGTGGCGGTAAATCAAATTAAGGGCTTAATGGCTCCGGTTAAAATCACTCGACGACGCGACGCCATTTGCGCGAGGGATGGGCCAACTTGCGACGACGATGTGGGGACGTCTTTGATTGGCAAAATTCCCGGCTTTCGGAGTTTGAATTTGAAGAGGAAAAAAAAACTCAAGCAATCCAACTCGTCAACTGGGCCTGGCCTGAGGGTGGATATCAGCGCTCCTGGTCGGTGTGTCATGGCGTGGCGTGCCGTGTCCCTCGCCCAAATTGATGAATGTGTTTGCCGGATTTAAACGACATGTAATTACATCAACACCCCATCAGGTCGAGGCAGCTGGTAGCTCGCTCGGCCTAACCTAGAATAGCACCTGGAAGAAAACGACGACAGTGGTGCGAGGACCGCCCGAAAGGTGGAATAGCGTGTGCGACTCGCTGCCCGGTGGTGGTGTTGCGTGAGTAATAAATTTGAAATGGTGACCAATCTACACCTTTGTCGATGAAAGTGCCGGTGTGCGTTTCGGTACGCGCGCGGGCCATGGCGGAAAATTATAGGGGCGGTGGTTCAATAAGGAAATCCATCAAGATTTATGAACTCTCGACCACCCGTTCCTGTAGGCTTGGTTTTCGAAGTACAATGAGGCGATCGCGAGTGGTAAAGTGACGTCAAATACTATTCACTTAGGTACAGCCTAGAAAAGCTATGGCCCTTGTAATCTGAGCAGAAAATTCAAGCAAAAGGATAAGAAAATAATAAAAAAAAGTATTATTAACCCTTAAGTAGTCGCGTCTTTGACTACCTTCAGCAACACCACGCTGACGCTATGTTCTAAAAGCGTTCATTTTTCAAAGTGCTTATACTCAGTACACGAATCGACCGCTCCCGCGTTAAACATACCTAAGTGTTTAGGCATTATTAGTGCACTATATCGGCCATCAACAAAACGATGAATAGAGGTGTGCGCCGCCGCGCCACGCCTCACATTGGAGTAAATCATATCAAAACCTGATCATAAGTGGAAAAACTCAAAATGAAGTAATTGGATTTTCCGTTGTGTTTTTGCCAAGTGTAGTTATCGTGTAATCGTTTGACAGTTAAGCAGTGTCCAAATGTTTTATTTACGCTTATAAGAGGTTTAGTGAAGCTGGATGTTAGCCGTTTTCTTTGATATAACTCACAGCGCGTGCAAGTTTTGACCGTCCAAAGTGAATAAAATTGATAGTCAATCAATTCAACGATACAGTTTGTTAAATAAGGTTAATGTTGTTATTCTGTTAATTAGAAACCCAAATAAATTGACATTAAATTTACATACAATATATGGAAATATTGGAAAAAAATATTTGATGGAATCCTTTACCGTACATTCAAAATGAAATGAGTTAATTTTCCGGCTGTTTCCGGAAAATCTGCTTTTAGTGTATGATAGAACTATTGTTCCTCTTTCAAATGCAGAAAGAAAACCTTCCGGATGTTTCCGATTTCAAAAGTTGCAACACTTTGAAAAAATCTTGATAATTATATTATTATATGATATTATTTGCCCAAAATCACTATTTGGCCCTCTGAACCTATTTTTGCTGGAAACTAGAATTCAACAGCTTTCAAGCAAAAAAAAAGAAGTTTAAAATTGGTCAACTGGTTCAAAAGATGTGATTTTTTGAAAAATTTCTGTTTCGAAAAATCTTGATTTTTACTATCATAAAATTGGTCACCCTAATGATGATATAAAAAAAAATACGGGTCTAATTATTTTCGATAAACTACAAAACCACCAAGTATCACGATGTTCGGAGACAAACTATATCAATTTTCTGTGCAATGGTGGTATTATTATTAAAAAAAAAATCTTGTTAAAATCAGTTAGATTCTAGGTTAGATTGGTTGTTTCTCACTGCTAGGTGAATTTATTGTTATAAAATTCATTGAAAACTATGCAATACGTTTCATTTTTAACTTGGGTTGTATTTAGGTTGCGAAAATACATCAAAATAATTTTGATCAGTTTTGATGTACTAGGTGCTCCACTGTGCGCCTGCGCCGCCGCCGATTTTTAGTTCACGCCGCCGCCGCCGCCGACTATTTTTCGACGCGCCGCCGCTTACGCCGCCGAGCTCCAATTTTCTACGCCGATCTCGAAAACGCATTAATGAGTTATATTATTTCTTGATTTATTTCATTACAATATTTCAAGCAGTCATCTGCATACATAGCATTCGTAAGATCATTTTCAGCGGTGGTCAATTGTTCTAGTTCTAAAACTTTGGAACGCTAAAATAGATCAAACTACACTCAGTTCCACCGGTATTTGTTCTAAATTCTAAACTTCGTATATCGCGTCAACGATGTTTTGAAAGTGAAAGAGTTTGTCCTTTGAATTATATTAAGTTTACAAAGATACCAGGGATTCCTGAAGATAACTGATGGCTGAAGAAAGAATGAAGAGATTCCGAAGATTGAAGAAAATGCTAGTGATTCCGAAGAAATGTTTTGTCGTGTTCATCTCCAGACGAGATTAAATTTCTCCAGCAACTCTTTGGAGGATTCTTCAAGCAGTTTCGCCAAGAATTCCGCTAAAAGTTCCTCAGGGAACTCTAGAAGGTCCTTCGGGAAATCCGGGGGTTTTCTCCGAAACATCCTCTAGGAGTTTCTCCGGGCATTGCTACAGAAGTTTCACTGAGACTTTTTGTAGTACTTCCTCCACAAATTCCTCTAAGAGTTACTCCAGGTATTCTTTTAGGAGATCCTCCGGGAATTCCTCTAGAAGTGTTTCCTGGGAATTCCTTGAGGAGATCGTCCGGCAATTCATCTAGGAGCACCTCCGGGAATTCCTCCATGAATTATTCAACGAGTTCATTCGGGAATTCCATGATAAATTTCTACGAGATTAGAAATTGCAGTTTCTCTTGTAATTCCTCTAGGAGTTTTTCCGAGAATTTTTCTGGGAGTTCTTCAGGCAAGTTCTGTAGCAATTCCGCCTGGAATTCTTCCAGGAGTTTCTTCAAGATTTTTTCCTGAAATTATTCCAGAACTTTCTCCGAACATTCCTCAAGAAGTTCCTCTTTGAATTTCTCTAGGATTTCCTCCAGGAATTCCTCCGGGAATTTCTCTACGAGTTCCTTCGGGGATTCCTTACCGATTTTTTTCGGGAATCACATTAAGAGTTTCACCGTGACTTTCTCTAAAGTTCTTCCGGGAATTCGTCTAGGAGTACTTCCGGGAATTCGAATATCTTCGGGAGCACCTTTACGAGTTTCACCGGGAAGAAGTTCCCCAGGCAATTTCATAACGAGTTGCTCTATAAGTTTTTTTTTTCTAGAAGTTGCACTGGGTATGCCAAGAGTTTCCTTCGAAAATTCCTTAAAGAATTCTCCCGGAAGTTTCTCCAGAAGTTCTACCAAAAATTCCTCTAAAGTTCCGGGAATACATCCAGGAGTTTCCCCGAACGTTCTTCTAGAAGTATCTGATTTCATCCGAGAGTTTATCTACGAGTTCTTCCGGGAATTTCTTTACGAATTTCTTGGGAATTCTTCTAGAAGTTCCATCGAGAATTTGTCTAGAATTTCTCTCAGGAATTTATGTGGGAGTTCATCCGGCAATGTCTTTAGGAGTACCTCCGGGAATTCTTCTGCGAGTTCCTCTATGAGTTCCCCAAAGAATTTCTTGACGCATTTCTTCGGGAATCGCTCTAGAAATCCGGCTGGGGAATTCCAAGAAATTCTTACGGAAAATCCTTTAAGAGTTCATCTAGAAACTCATCTAGGAATACCTTTGGCAATTTCTCTACGAGTTCCTCCTTGAACTCCTTTCCGAATTTTTTCAGCAATTTCTCTAGGAGTTCCTCCGGAAATACTTCCAAAGGTTTTCCAGCAATTACTTTACTAGTTGCACTAAAAGTATTTCTGAGAGTTGCACAACGAATGACCGGAATTTACACCGACAATTCTTCTATGAGTTCCTCCGGTAATTCCCCTTAGAATTCCTTTGAAAATTGCTCTAGGAGTTCTCCCGTGAACTCCACTGAGATTTCCTTCGGCAATTCCTCTAAGAGTTCCTCCGGCAATTTTTCCAAGAGTTCTTCTAAGATTTGTTTCCGGAATTCTTCCAGGAATTTTCTAATCGTTCCTCTAAGAGTTCATTAGGGAATTATTTTAGATGTTTTTGGAAATTCGTTTAGGAGTTCATCCGGGAATCCCTCTAGGTGTACCTATAGGAATGCCTCTACGAGTTCCTCCGGGAATTCCTTTAGGAGTTTATTTGGAAATTCCTCTAGAAGTTCCACCGGGAATTCCTCTAGAATTTCTTCCGGGAATTCCTATAGGAGGTCATTCTGGATACTTTTTGGGGCAACTGGTTAATGGTTCACCATATCAATTATTTCAATAAATTTTCAAAAAAACATGTGAAAAAAAAGAAACCGCAACTATAACCTTGTCATAGCATCTTCAATATGATGAGTTACTAAAAAATAAAACACTGATATTGATTAACGGAATTAACAAAAAATAAAAAATATGGCCACGCAGTTTCACGCCGCCGCCTCCGCCGCTGAAAATTCATTCGGCGTCACGCCGATTACGCCGTCGTCGCCGGCCAAAAAAGTGCAAAACGCCGCCGCTGATAGATTTCAAATCGGCGCACACCTCTAACGATGAATAAGATTTACAGAGCTGCAAAACGGTGAGTCGATAAGGAGCGCGTCCAACATAGATTTGATCCGCACAAGTTTCTACTTAGCTTTATCCAAGGTGGTAGCCCCATGAGCGTGGTCTTCCCAGTGTTAAACTCTAAAATATGCCTCTGAATAGTCTTCAAACGCCCTTTAAAGACACCACTGAATCTCCCTATAAGCCCTTTGAAATGTCCCAGAATTTCCCGTAAAATATTTGAAACGCAAACAAAAACAGTGTAAATACCCTCTTAAACGCTCCTGAAATCCCCAAAAATAAAGTATGCCCTCTCGGGCTATTACATAAAAAAGAAAGTAGAAAAGAGTATAAGGTATTAAATTATTGTAAAAATATTTTTTCCTGGTGAAATGACTTTAAAATCACTGGACGTTTAAAAATTAAATTCTCATCCACATTTAATTTGAATAATTCGAATTGACTGCACCAAGGACAGCGCACTGTCTACAAACAACGTGATAAATGCATCCTTCCGCATGATCGAGCCTTGCATTCAGCAGACCAGCAGAGGCAAGTTCGCCAGCGGCACACTGAGCCCAGGCCCATACAGCCAGCCAACCAACCAACAACGGTTTGTTTGACTTTGGCTTCGTTTGTATGTTTATTGAGCATGACTAACAATCCTGATCGGATGATTATTTATCGCCAACAATTAATTTATTGTTTATTTTTTATTTATCGCACCTCTTTCCGGACCGATTCGTCGTTTTCGTCGCCGTCATCGTTCTCTGGAACCTGGCGGGCGGCTCCCCAACTCCGAACTTCGCTTTCGGTGGAGCCCGTTTTTTTCTTCTCTCGGCATGTTTTTGAATGCATTTTCACGGTGCATGATTTATTTTCCGCCCCGCTTTGCCTTGTGTGCGACGTCGTTTACTGAACACCGAAATTGGTTTATTTTGCGCACTTCTTTTATTAAATTTTCTCACCTTTTTGATCGGTTTATCGAATGTTCGTCAATTTGGTCTGTTTGAGTTTTTCTGAATTTTTTTTTTCTGAAACGATAATGTGTTTCTGTACTTACATTGTAACTTTTGTTGTTACTTATTTTTTCTGTTACTCATAATTTGCTTTGTAAATATGAATATATAGCAGTAGCTTCACATTTTTTAGAGAAAATTTACAGCTGAGCGGTTTTTTTTTTCACTTACCGTATATGACTGGTATGGTGATACATATCTTGAGGGTAATTAGAACTTTTTTCATTGCAAAATCTGAAATAAATATCATAAAGATTGGAACACTAGAACCAACGTTACAGCCCATTAGGGCAAGGCAAAGGGCAAAACTTTAAGCTCGATTATATCAAAATAATGCTTTTAAAAAGAATCGTTACCGTGATAACGAAATCTTAAAAACTTTGAAAAAACATTTTTATAAATGTTTGTGTTTGATTATGGAGGGTGTGCGATACAATGGGCTGCCCCTCTGCCTTTTGCCGAAATTGAAAAAACCCTTCCCTTGGCGCCACTTATGTGCACGGTCCTGACCGGAACAAACACACTCTTCATTTTTCGCAGTGGTATTTAACTGAATGACGAATCATTGCGCGATGATACTCTCAACGAAACCCGGACGCGTGGCGACACGGTGCACATTAGGTCGATTTGGATGTTGTGCGATACAATGGGCTGTAACATTCGTTCAAGTACTTTAATCTTTATGAAATTTGTCATGTATGATGTTAAGCAATGTTGTTTAAAGTATTCATTCAGAATATGCAATTAAAAAGTTCGGTTTTTGATCCCCTATATACAGGGGATGGCCAAAATGTTTGGGATAGGCAAATTTTTTTTCTCTCACAAAAATGTTCAACATGCTGTAAGTTTTTATAGAGTGCATCAAAAATTCTCAAATTTTGACTGTTTGTTCACCTATTATATGTGCATGATTGGTACAAATTTCAGCTCGATTGGTTAATCTTTCGCGAAGTTAGAACCGATCTGGTAAAACACTATTTTTTAAACAACTAATTTTTGAACCAATATCTCGGAAACCAGTGAACCGAATTGAATGAATTTTTTATCGTTTATCAACGATATATTGATACTTGATTCGACGCTATAAATTGTAATATTTTCTCACGATGAATAAAGTTATACCGGTTTGACATTTTGACCCATGTAGAGGAAAATAAGTCAGATTTAGAATATCATACAAAAATTACTAAATGTGTTATTCTTTCAATCTAAATAGGCTCTAATATATCTTTTCAGAGATATCTTCAGAACAGAAGCAGAAAATCTTTGGATATCAACACTAAAATTTAATGACATTGATGTAAAAAAATTACATTTTTTTCGAGAAAGATCCAATAAGTTTCAATTCATGATAACTTTCTTCGACGTTCAAAAAGTACCCATATATTAATGACAAGTGAAGCATCAATGTATTGTTGATAAACGTTCAAAAGTTCATTAAATTCGGTTCACTGGTTTCCGAGATATGATAGTTCAAGAATAAATTGTCTAAAAAATAGTGTTTTACGAGAACGATTCCAGCTACGCGAAAGATTAACCAATCGAGCTTAAATTTGTACCAATGATGCATATAGAATAGGTCAGCAAACAGTCAAAATTTGAGAATTTTTTATGCATTCTATGAAAAGTTTCAGCGTTTTGAACTTTTTTGTGAGAGAAAAACAGTTGCCTATCTCAAACATTTTGGCCACCCCCTTTATGTAACCCCTTAGGGGCCTGTCCATAAACCACGTGGTCATTGGGGGGGTTCGGCCAATGACCATTTTGTATGGACAAATAAAAAAAATGTATGGACTAATGACCACGCGAGGGGGGGGGGGGGTTTGAAAAGTCCCAAAAAATGACCACGTGGTTTATGGACAGCCCCTTAAACCGGAAGCGGTTGCACTCACTATAAAAAATGCACGCATGAGGTATACACGTGAGCGTGGCGTCGCTGCAGGTAGTCAAAGACGCGACTGCTCGAGGGTTAACTTTTTGGAATGAACCTCGTTGGCCTCTAGCACGTTTGTTAGGCTCGATCTTGTCGTCGAAGACGTATACGACCACTTCGGCCCCGAAGGGTTCAAATAGATTTTTGTTTTATTTTCAAGTGTTTGGTTATGATCAACTGGTGTATAAGGGTTTGGATCGCCAATCCGGAGACGGTGGATTCGATTCCCGAAATTGGAACACCTACCCAAATGGTACTAGTCCCTACCTTCAAAATTCGATTTTCAATCAAAGTTGCTAACTTCATATATCCCGTCTTCCGTAACGACCTTATCAAGATGAAAGTTTCAAAATATCTTTTATCTGTAATGTACATTGAAAAAGATAAATTCCTAAAAGAAATCATTTCCTCATGTAATGATCGCCAATGACATGAATTTCAGCAGTCTGACGCAAGGATTGTATTCAGATTATCGAAAGTTAATATTTTTAGCTCTTTATTAATGCCAGATCTAGAATTGGTTCACTACAACGCAAGATATATGATTTTTGGTAAATTCCTAACTTTTATGCAATGTTATATTCGATTTTAAACTATAGCTCTAAAACTGGTCTACCTGATTTCTTTTTAGGCACGATTCCAAAATCAGCTGGTATAAAAAAATATTGGCGCCGATGGAAACTCATGACTTTCGTCTACGTTTCGTTGTATTTCGTTAACAAGTATAAGTTATTCATACAACAAATCGCGAAATGATGGTGGTTTATTGCCAGTACTTTTTGGCACTTTTGGCTTAGTGAAGAAAAGTAGGCCGCTTTATCGATTCTAAATTACGTTCTTGGAATTTCTCATCGTAATAGGCTATTTAACCTCACGCAAATCTGCCAGCAAAAGGCCTACTTTCCCACACCAAATTAGCAATGGTTTATTACAGCACTTATTTGCGTTGGATAATGAACCATTACGGCACTGTTTTCAGTTTCTTGATGCTTTCTGGACGCAGGTTGGAAAAATTTTAACATCTGCTCAGTATAACCTGCTATGATCAGACTTTCTTTCTATCCTTAAACATGGCTTTGAACAACAGTGTGTAGTTTGATGAAAAAGTTTTGTTAAAAACTATCTCCTCTCCTCTTCTTGGCGTAACGTCCTCACTGGGACAAAGCCTGCTTCTCAGCTTAGTGTTCTATGAGCACTTCCACAGTTATTAACTGAGAGCTTCCTCTGCCAATGACCATTTTGCATGCGTATATCGTGTGGCAGGCACGAAGATACTCTATGCCCAAGGAAGTCAAGGAAATTACCTTTACGAAAAGATCCTGGACCGACCGGGAATCGAACCCGTCACCCTCAGCATGGTCATGCTGAATACCCGTGCGTTTACCGCCTCGGCTATATGGGCCCTCTTTAAAAACTATCTACAAATGGTAATTTATGAAACTGCAAAAAAATGTTGTACGCAACTCGGTGCAAAACTCGATTTTTACAGCACTCGTCGTAATTATCCAGCTCGGCAAGCCTCGTTGGATGTACAACTCGTGCTGTGAAAATCTTTATTTTTCACCTCACTGGCGCAGGCACCGGGGGGGGGGGTTGTTTAAGGGTTAAAACCCCCCCCCAGAGCCAAACAAATTTGGAACAAATTTTCAGTATAAAGCGCTATGCGACGAAAAAAATTTTTCGGCTGCGCCGCTATTTTCAAACTATGAATACAATTGCTAATTACTGTTTACAAAATGTAAGTGGAAAATCAAAAAAGGTATCATTGACCGTTCAAAACCCCTCCCAGAGACAATTTCTGGCTACGCCACTGCTTCACCTTGTTGCGTAAACTAGTTATATCAATTTTACGATCAATTTGATCTCACCTTAATTTTATGTTTTATTTTTATTCTTAATCACTTAAGGACGAGGTTGCTACGGTTCGAATATGGCAGGCAGTATGGCACTCATTGACTCCCACCCCCCTTCTTCCCCTTGCCCTAACCACAGATGAGCAAGAAGACCGGCGGATAAAATCACTAAATTAAGCTGGCTTACCTGCATTAAATTCACTGGCATCTCTACTTGTGGTTGGCTATTAGATTTCCTGTTCGTTAAGTAGTAATTCTTTGCAATTTTCACTATAAATCTACAAATTCGTGCAAAAATGTAACTCTCAAGACACTTTTTTTCTTCTGCCAGCACCTTGCACATTTTACTCACACCACGTTCAATTCCACTTTCAAACTCACCAGCTCTGCCAAAATTTGAAGAAATGTTGGTAACTGTTCCCTCTTCCGTTTAATCAATCGTTTTCAGCCAGAAATCGGCGTATTTTTCACTTTTGTGGCCAAAAACGGGATCAATTTTGTTCGCGGTAAGAAATACAACTCGTTCGTATTGAAAAGCGTACCGTAATACTATGTGTTGTTGTTCAGAGGTGCGAAAACTTGATCCAATTGCTTTCAACGTTATTGTAGGAAAAACTCTGTTTCCTTTGCAATATGGAATATTACGTTGAAAGGTCATACCAACGCAATACCAAAATGTCACTAAATATAATATTTGCTATTTTTGTACCGTTTTCTACATTGCTTAATATCACCCCGTATCACGGTAGAACGGCGCGAGAGAAGTGTATCAGAAGAGAGGAAAAAATGTCATAAAACGTAAATAAAACGGAGCACAGTGTGATAAGCGTTTTCAATACTGGGTCAAACTAAATACCTATTAACATTTGAAAATGTTTTAGAGAACTATATGTGCCAGACACCCTAATAAGTGAATGCTAAAATTCCGATACAGCAAATACACATTTCTTAGTTGATAAGGTTCAGTTTGGAATGAACTTTTTTTCGTTACTTTGGCCAGGATATATTACATTGTGTGCTGCATGGTTTGTTTGGTTTGAGTGGGTGGCTGGGAGGGTAATAAGAGAAGAAGAAGCATTATTGTTGTGATCGCTAGGGAACTTCACCTTAACCTACTTAGTTTATAGCTCTATTGTCTACTAGGGCACTACGTGAGCAATTTTATATGACAGCTGCTCTTACATACAGCTCCCAGATGTATTCTATACTACTTTATCGAACTGGTTGGCTTTCTGCTGCAATCTCTTTTCTACTCTATACATGGTAGAATAATGAGTACAAGGATGATAATAGATGGCCGTTGTTCCTTTCCAGTCCGATTGGGGATCCATTATGAGCAGAGATGCCAGATATACAGATTTTTCTGTATTATACAGATTTTTAAAGGTTGATACAGACAGGATACAGAGTACAGAAAAAATATAGAATTCATGATCTTGATACAGATTTTTCCTCCACATATTTTTTTTTCATACATTCATGCAAGATGGAAAATAAAGTAATAAAAATTATTGAGAGTACAAACCCATTAGATCTATCTATCTATCTATCTATCTATCTATCTATCTATCTATCTATCTATCTATCTAATTTATCTATCTATATGTATAAAAATGCAGTGGCATACGTGGGACCGCGCATAAATTGCGAACGGGTGGTCCGATTTGGGTCGTCTAAGTTTTGTTCTGTTAGTTTTCATCCGAAGAAGGTTTACGAGGCAAAAAACATGGGAAAATTGGGAGTTTTTCAAAATCCATTCTACATGCATTTCTAACGGGGACTTGGACTTGGTTAAAGACTTAAAAAACGCAGTAGGTAAGACAAAGTTTGCCGGGGTCAGCTAGTTATATATATTTTTCACATTTGACCTCAATTTTCAATCATTTCATTACAGGAAATTTTTCTTTGGAATTGAATTTAATAAAACAAATATGACGAAACATAAAACGTCCTAGATATGTAATAAGCAAAGCGTAATATAAAACTTTTTAACCTTCGCCCAAAATGAAGTTTTTAGCAAGTGTTCCGTACGGAACGGGAGATTAGTTAACGAGCATTTAATTAATCATTCAACGTAGCCACCGCGACCCACGAATGCGAAACCGATTTGCCGCCCCCAACACGACCCACCCTTGCTACGCCTTTGATTACGTGAGTTCCGACAGTCTCTGTGAGTACCAGCAGTGAGCGCAAGTGAGTGGTGCCGTCATCGTCGCCGTTTCCAAAGTGTGGTGATTAACGCAGAAACTCACCACAGCAGCACCCCGAGAGTGACAGCCATCGAGAGAGTTCCACCCGCGTCTGGAACCAGCGTCGCGATATTGCGCGAACATTCCAGATTGCGGGTGCGCACATATAAATACCCGATAAGTTCGCCCGCAACTTCAGTTTTGTTTCAACCGCCGCGAAATATACTTCAACCAGTGAAAGTGAACTAAGTACGAAGTAGTTAAGTAGTGTTAAGTAGTGTAGTAAGGTGCAGAGTAAAATAAAGTGTAGTGAATTAGTGTAAACAGTGGTGTTGTGCCTTTCATTCCGAATACCCGACCCAAGTAATTACAGTCCACCCCGACCCGCCGGAGTTGGCCCCGGATACGCGCCAACATAGTGGTCCTAGCGAACCGGATCCAGTGCCGCCCTCGCCGTAGGAAAGGATACAACACCATCATCGCCGCCCGACACGTTTCCGTGGCTCCGTTGTCAAAACGTGCACCGACCGAAGAGAAGATTATTCGCTACTATCGCCGCCGCTTGTGAAGTGTTCCATACCGACCACCGATCGCTCGAGGAGTACTCTGCACCACAGTTCCGACCCGAAACGAATTCGTAGCGTGTTTTGTCCGAAAGAGTTTCACCATGTCGCAGGTACAAACGCCGATGACCAGATCAGCTACCAAGGCTGCAGCTGAAGCCGCGAAGCAGAAGCAGCAACTAATCGACAACGCAAGCAGCTGGGAGATCAATGCCGATGCAGAGACGATCAAAGAAGTATCGTCACTGTCCCGTCAGCGTGATCAGGTAAGCCTCAAGCTAGCACGAGTGCAAAGGGCACTTGCCACTGCCAAGCATGAGGTGAGCCTCCCGCAACTCAAGACATTCCTGAAGAAGGTGGATGACGCGTACGCCGAATTCAGTACAATTCATACGAAGCTGGTTGCCGTTATCCCGGATGAAGCTTTCCGACAGCAGGAGGAGATTTACATCACTTTCGAAGAACGATACGACTACGTCCGCACAGTCATCGAGGAGCTCATGTTAGCACACGAGACGAACACCACCAAGGCTCAAACTCTGCAACCGCAGGTGATCCTGCAGCAACAGCCATTGAAGGTCCCGATCCCCACTTTCGATGGATCGTACGCCAGCTGGCCAAAGTTTAAGGCTATATTCCAGGACCTGATGGCTGGCTCGGGAGATTCCGACGCCATCAAGCTTTATCACCTTGATAAAGCGCTTGTTGGTGAAGCGGCTGGAGTTCTTGATGCCAAGGTGATGAGCGAAGGGAACTACCAGCAAGCATGGGCTATCCTCAGCGAAAGATACGAAAACAAAAGGATCATCGTGGAGACCCACATCCGTGGACTGTTCGACATCCAGAAAATGGCTTCTGGATCCTGTAAGGAGCTGCGAAGACTTCACGACGAATGTGTCCGCCATGTCGAGAGCCTGAAGTACCTCGAGCAGGAGTTCCAGGGTATTTCTGACTTGTTCCTGGTCCACATTCTAGCTTCTGCGATGGATCAAGCGACCAGGATGGCTTGGGAGTCCACCCAAAAGAAAGGTAAGTTGCCTTCGTACGCACAGACCATATCGTTCCTCCAGACAAGGTGCCAGATGCTGGAAAATTGCGAAATGGCTTTTCCGACAACCAACACCGAGCATTCATCACAACCAAATGCAAAGCGAGAAGTTTCTACGAACGAATCCACCATGAAAATCTACACCGCTACATCCGAGCCGAGGAAAGACATTTGCGACTTCTGCCAAGGCCTACATCGCAACTACCAGTGCAACGTGATTAGTGCTATGCCGTTCGACAAGAGGATCGAGAAAGTGCGAGCTTCTGGCGTGTGCTTCAACTGTCTCCGCAAGGGGCACAGCGTCAGAGATTGCTCGTCAACAAAATCGTGCCAGAAATGCCAGAAGCGTCATCACACTCAACTCCACAACGAAGGGGTTGAACAAGTGTCAAGTCCCAGCGTCCCAGTACCAGCACAGGAGACTCGCCATGCAATCGCCGAAAATGTGGAATCTACTGCAACTTCAACCCGAGAATCACCGAACATTCCGCTTTCTTGCAACTTTGCCGATTCTACGAAGACTGTGTTCCTGCTAACAGCAGTTGTGAACGTACTGGACGCAAACAACCAATCACATCCCTGCCGCGTACTGCTAGACAGTGGATCCCAAGTGAACTTTGTAGCAGCGGATTTTGCGAGTCGTATTGGAAGTACGAAACACCGTGTCAACATCCCAATCAGAGGAATCAACGATGTACAGACCACTGCCTACGACAAGGTAGTGGTGAAATTCCGATCCCGTGTCTCCGATTACGAAGCGCAGGTGCAGTGCCTCGTAACACCAAGCGTAACGGGAGTCATCCCAGCATCAAGAATCGATGTTTCATCTTGGAGTATTCCCTTCGGAGTTCAACTCGCCGACCCCAAATTCTACAAACCGGAGAAGATCGACATGTTGCTTGGTGCCGAACTGTTTTTGAAATTACTACGCCCAGGTTACATCAAACTTGATGACGATTTCCCCGAGTTACGTGAGACTACACTAGGATGGGTAGTTGCCGGAGTACTCAAGGAACGACCTATCTCCAAGCGTGTTCACCATTCGCACATCGCATTGGTGGACCACAACGAGAAGATCACCCAGCGTTTTCGTAGCACCCAGGAGTCGCACTTGGCGACTTCCAGTAAACCACAAAATGTGAGATACTGCCGAGAAGTGCGAGAGGATAATCCAAATCAATCAACGCGTCGTGCCGTGTACCACACTACGAGGTCGACTGCCAATGTTCCAGTGCTTTGCTGTAGTGCGTGGACGGTGCCAGATCAACAACGTAATTTCCCGTTCTCAGCTAACGTTTCAACGATGGATGATCCAATCATGATGTATCAACGACCACAACATGCACGTTCCCAGAGTAAGTTTAGGTGCAACCGGCCACCTGACCGCCTCCGAGTGCAGCGACCACCGATTCCGACAGATATCCAGAACACGTCTTCAACTTTGCAAAATAAGCCGAATGAATCGCTTCGAACTTTGTGGAACCCCACCACCAACGACATACGCAATAGAGTTCCAACATCGACCAATGGACGACAGAAGAATGACAACTCATCGCTCAGCTCAAGAGTATTCCGACCCAAGGCAGACAACATGCGCAACCGATGGACTTCAATCATCTACGACAAGTCTGTATCATCAGCAACGAAACCTATTGAACTTCGTGTCAACCGGGGGGAGTATGTTCCGTACGGAACGGGAGATTAGTTAACGAGCATTTAATTAATCATTCAACGTAGCCACCGCGACCCACGAATGCGAAACCGATTTGCCGCCCCCAACACGACCCACCCTTGCTACGCCTTTGATTACGTGAGTTCCGACAGTCTCTGTGAGTACCAGCAGTGAGCGCAAGTGAGTGGTGCCGTCATCGTCGCCGTTTCCAAAGTGTGGTGATTAACGCAGAAACTCACCACAGCAGCACCCCGAGAGTGACAGCCATCGAGAGAGTTCCACCCGCGTCTGGAACCAGCGTCGCGATATTGCGCGAACATTCCAGATTGCGGGTGCGCACATATAAATACCCGATAAGTTCGCCCGCAACTTCAGTTTTGTTTCAACCGCCGCGAAATATACTTCAACCAGTGAAAGTGAACTAAGTACGAAGTAGTTAAGTAGTGTTAAGTAGTGTAGTAAGGTGCAGAGTAAAATAAAGTGTAGTGAATTAGTGTAAACAGTGGTGTTGTGCCTTTCATTCCGAATACCCGACCCAAGTAATTACAGTCCACCCCGACCCGCCGGAGTTGGCCCCGGATACGCGCCAACAGCAAGTTTTCATAGATTATGTTAGTTTGCTGATTCTTTTTTATGTGTATTGTTGTTTGCATGACAATTCGCAAGAGTCGCGAATTTCCAGTGAAATATGAAGATGTAAGGAAAATTTAAGCTTCAGTACATGAAAAATGAAATAAAAGTTGGAAACTTTGCTAAGCAAAATACCTGGTTTTCTTTATGCTTTTCATTCTATAAAATCAACTATAAAATTGTGTTGAAGATAAAAAATCGATAGAGCTTTTGGAAACTACAGAGTACGAATAGAACCTGCAAAAATATGATGCATCGAATGTAGCAAAAGGAACACTTCATATGTGATGAAAATATTTGAACATTCTCAACGCTACCTCGCAGATGAAAAGAAAAGAATTGCGAACGCGAATTGAACTCAGATCCTTTGGGTGTGAATATCACGCCCTAGCAATTTTGCCCATCTTAGCTTGTTGAAGCACAGAGAAGGTGGCATGGGAGGGTTTTTTTCTAGTTTCGGTAAAAGGCGGAGAGGCGTCTAGAGTATGGAACACCGGTAATGGGAAGGGTTTTTTTAAAGAAATTATTGCAGGGATTCCTTGAAAAATTTCTAGAGGGCATTCTTAAGATATTCCTTGATTAATTTCTCCAGGAATTCTTTTGAATAGATTTCTATGGGTTCCTTCGTAAACTCCAGCAAGAAAAACTTTACACACTCTTCTGGAGATTTGTTTAAAATGTTATCGAATTTTTTTTGTCGACGAGGGATAACTCCATTGATATCTTCTTTAAGAAATACCTGAAGAATTTAATTCTGGGATCTTTGCAAATGTTTTGTAATGCGTTCTACCAAGGATTTCCCGAAATGTTTCTCCAGGTACTTCTTCTATGATGTGAAAAAAGAAATTCGGGTTTAGTACTGTGCCTTTCAATTCCACTAAGAATTTGCATCCCTTGACAGATACGTATTTCGACCTCAACCTCAGGTCGAAATACGTATCTGTCAAAAGATGCAAATTCTTAGTGGAATTCAAAGGCACAGTAGTTAACCCGATTCTCTTTTTACTTACCACTTTACTTTACTTAAGAGTTAGATTTCTTTTAGAATTTTCTTCTTAGATTTCTTTAGAAATTCGAATGTGAAGATATATTTATCTCCAGAGATTTCATCAAGATTTCAAAATTTAGAAGTTCCTTCATGGGGTATATCGGAAAAAATAAAAATTCTTAAATTCTTCAAGTAAATTATTCACAAATCCTAAAGGAATTTGTTCTGCAACTCTTCCCAGGAGGATTTTTTGAGAAATTCGTTCAGTGATTCCTGCAGAAACTCCTTCATGTTCTTTTTTAGAAAAAAAAAAGAAACAAAATCTTGATAGACTTGTGGAGTAACTCTATCAATGCAAGAATCGTTGAGAAATTTCTGCAGTGAATCTCTTAAAAAATGCAGACATTGCAGACAAAGGTACTTGTGGATTTTTTTTAAGAAATCCTTCATTGAGTTTCTAAAGATTCCCTGGAGAATTTTCTGAAGGAATCCTTGGAAGAACTGCTGGAGGTACTTCTGAAGGATTCACCGAAAAAAAAAAAAAACTCGTGCAGTATATGAAGAGATTTCTTGGAAGAATATTTTAGAGAACCAATAAAGAAATAAAAAAAGAGATTTTTCAAGGAATCTTTGAGAAACCTACAAGAACTGGAGAACGCTCTACAAATATACTTTAAAACATTTCTAGAAAAAATCTTTGAATAGAGCTTATTAGTAGTTCCAAAAGATTCTCTCAACAATTGCTGCAGAACTAATTGTTGAGAAAATCTTTTAAAAAAATCCCTGAAAAAGGTCTGAACAAATCCAAAGCAATGCCTGAAGGAATACTTCAAGGAACTTTTGAATAAACTCCTGAAGGAACTTTACAGAAAAATCTTTCGAGAATGTCTAGAGAAATTTTCGAAAAAAATCCCGAGAAAATTTCTGAAAAAATGGAGTAATCCTTTAGGTAGAAATTCAAGCAAAAATTTCTGGAATGGTTGTTTTTTATAATCCCTCTATTTTTGTGTATTTTAACTTATGCTAGTTTTTCATACAAACTGAAAGTTTCTAAATTTCTGATAGAATCTCTGAATGTATGTACAGGGGATGGCCAAAATGTTTGGGATAGGCAACTTTTTTTCTCCCACAAAAAAATTCAACATGCTGTAACTTTTCATAGAGTGCATCAAAAAATCTCAAATTTTGACAGTTTGTCAACCTATTATATGTGCATCATTGGTACAAATTTGGGCCCGATTGATTAATATTTCGCAAAGTTAGAACCATTTGGGTAAAACACTATTATTTAGGCAACTCATTTTTGAACTGTCATATCTCGGAAACCAGTGAACCGAATTGCATGAATTTTTTAACGTTTATCAGCAATATATTGATACTTAATACGACGTTATAAAATGTAATATTTTCTTAGGGCGAATTGACCGGGTTGAAATTTTTACCCATATAGAGGAAAATAAGTCAAACTTACAAAACCACACCAAAATTACTAAATATGTTCTTCCTTCAATCTAAATAGGCTAAAATACATCTGATTAGAGATAACTTGAGAACAGAAGTGGAAAATCTTAGGATATCAATACTAAAATTTATTGACATTGATGTAAAAAAACTATATGTTTTCGTGAAAAATCCAAAAAGTGTCAATTTATGATAATTTTTTACAACGTTTAAAAAGTACCTATGTTTTAATAGTTTGTGAAGCATTTGCATATTGTTAGTGTACGTTCAAATTTTCATTCAATTCGGTTCACTGGTTTCCGAGATATGACACCTCAAAAATTAGTTGTCTGAAAAATAGTGTTTACCCGAACGGTTCTAACTTTGCGAAATATTAATCAATCGAGCCCAAATTTGTACCAATGATGCACACATAATAGGTTGACAAACAGTCAAAATTTGAGATTTTTTGATGCGCTCTATGAAAAGTTATAGCTTGTTGAACTTTTTTGTGAGAGAAGAAAACGTTGCCTATCCCAAACATTTTGGCCATCCCCTGTATATATTACGTTTGTTGATTATTTTCGGTGAAAAGACTCACTAAAACTCACTAAAAGTAGGCCGAAACGTTATGTATAATCGAGTTTTAGTGAGTGTTTTCACCGAAAATAATCAACAAACGTAATACATATATAAGATTCAACGATTACGTAAACTCCACAAAGTGAAAAAAGAATCTCTGAATGTCTGTTAAAGAAAAATATCTCCTGGAATTGCATCTTTTCAACAAACGTGAGAAGAAATTCATGGAGAAACCCCTGGAGAAAATCATTGATAAATGCTATAGAAAAACTCCTGAAAAAAATTTGGAGGAATTTCCCCGAAAATATAAATATATATAGTTATGGACATCCCTAGGCTCTACCCACGATGTTCAGGTATCCGCCTATCGTGGACTAGATGCTGACAAAGCAGTATCACCCTTGGAGACACTGAGCATAACCCCCATACCATAATACCCTTTGGACTCCGAGCATATTGATGACACGATAAATCGATACCGGCGCACAGTAACACCGACCATCCAACGCAACCCAGAACAACCAGGCCAGTTGCCATCCGGTGAACTTTTGCTGACATCGAGAAAGCATCGAACTCAATCGGAGGACACAGGTGTGCCCTCGGTCTGGTCTGGCTCGATCAGTCAGTTGGAAGTGAACGTCTGAATCGATAGGTCTAATAGAAACGAAGTAATCAGTTGAAAGCCCTTCTGGCCCAGAATAAGTGTTAGGAAGTGTGAAATGTAAAATTATAAATAAGAACATAATAAAAGTGATGGGATTAGTGTAAATTGGTGAAACAAGTAGTTTTTTAAAAACCTTAATGTAAAGTCCCGTCCATTTTTATATATGTATTTCTTATGCTTATGAAGGATTTTTTCTTTAATCCTTTAAAGAATCCCATGAGGATTTTCGAAAAGAATTTCTGCGGTAACCCGTGAACCAGTTCAGGATATTTTTTGATAATCTCCCAGGAAGTCCTAGGGAAAATTCGTGGAAGAGTCCCTGGAGAAATTTTCTCAGAAATCCGGCGACGTAAAAATTCAGAATTATTAAGAATAGACATATTTATTTTACTCAGGGCCCATATAGCCGAGGCGGTAAACGCACGGGTATTCAGCATGACCATGCTGAGGGTGACGGGTTCGATTCCCGGTCGGTCCAGGATCTTTTCGTAAAGGAAATTTCCTTGACTTCCTTGGGCATATAGAGTATCTTCGTGCCTGCCACACGATATACACATGCAAAGTGGTCATTGGCAGAGGAAGCTCTCAGTTAAAAAAACTGTGGAAGTGCTCATAGAACACTAAGCTGAGAAGCAGGCTTTGTCCCAGTGAGGACGTTACGCCAAGAAGAGAGAGAGAAGATATTTATTTTACTATTCATAACCATAACGCTCTGCTATTAACACCGTTTAGAGAAAACTTACTGCAAACAGAAATGTTCATGCAAAATTCGGGACACAAACATGTTGTTTACATGTTGAACCCGCAAATTTCTAACGGGGTCTGGCAGGATTTACGGAAACTTGGTGTTTTTTTGGCTTTCAGTCACAGTTTCAAAATACAGACAAATACAGATTTTCTAAAATCCTGATATAGATTTTTGGAAAAATCATCTGGCATCCCTGATTATGAGTAGTAGTTCGCCGATATCCAGGTATCCGGGTCCGTTTGAGCTATTTGGCTCAGAAGAGGGTCAGTGTCAGCCACTCACGAGGGAAAAGCAAGTGCCGGGGCTGGGAATCAAACCCTTGATCATCCGCATATGAAGTGAACGTGTGACCCACTACTTACGCCACCGGTCCCGGCTGGTTTTATTTTATTATTTTATTAAGCCATAATATCATATATCAGATCTTTCAAGTTTTCTTACAGTTTTTTTTTTTTGTAATTAGTAATGAAAACAAAATTTTACACAACATCGGAATGTGACGTATTCCTTTTATAAATATGATCTGATGATCTTATTGGAACTGCTGTTTCTTACATATAACCAATGGTAATTATTAGATGCTACCGCTCGATAGAACTGAGATCTATGCCGAACAACATAAAACAGATCACGATTTAACTGTCTAGGGCGACTACCAGGCTGGTGCACAAAAACGGCAGCAAGCGAGGGGTTTTAGACATGGATGCCATATATACAGATTTTTCTATATTATACAAATTTTTAAGCATCCGTACAGATTTCGTTTTATATAAAACACAGATTTTTGAGCTAGAGAGGCAATTTTATTTTTTATGGGATACAGACTTTTTACACAAATATTGTATTAAATACAGATTTTGGAAAATAGAGATACAGATTTTTCAAAAAATCATCTGGCATCCCTGGTTTTAGACAACAACCTTGGATATTATTGTTACCATTTTTGGATTCCAGACTTCTTCCTTAAACCAAATATACCCATATTGCATGGTTTAAGGGCCTAAAACTCAAATAAACAGCCTTCATATTGAATTTTGAGCCGTCATCTTGAATATTAGGCTCCCACTCCCGACAAACTCGCAAAATGTGAGTTCTTCGTTTGAAAGGAAAGTAAAGCGAGGGTCCCGAGACGCAACAGCGTTAACACAGATACAAAAAAAAACCATGTTGCGTGGTTTTAAAGCTTAAGGGTTTAGGGAGCGTCCATAAATTACATCACGCAAAAATTGTACATTTTCAACCCCCCCATGTTGCACTTTTTGTATGAGACCTCTGAATATTTTGTATGGGTCGCTACACTTTGCTGGACCCCCCCACCCCCACTCTGCCCTCAAAGCGTAACGTAATTCGTAGACGTTCCGTTATAATAATAATTTTTGTAAAAGCCATATTTTTTTGAAGTTTGTCTATGCTACATAAACAGTAAAAGGTGAGTGAAATCAGCTTCAGCACTAAATAGTATGTGTAGGATCGAATAAGAGCGTCCAACTGAGGTTTGAGAGCGTATATTTCGTGGTGGTTCAAATAATTGAGTGGGCTCATACATTTACTTTTCAAACCCGACAAACTTCACGGCGGATCTTACTGTGAGTCGACAATCGCTTGTACCACAATTACGAGCTAAACTAAGAACGGTAAAACACATGTAACTTCCGTTTTCTGCTACGCGATTTAACGATCTTCACAACTGTAATTTCCGCGATTCCGCGAGGAATTCGTGAAGGAATTTCTGGACGAATCTCTGGAGCCATTCTTGAAGGAATTCTTGGTAGAATTCATGAAGGAATCCGTGGAGGAATTCCTCAAAGAATATCTGGAGGAATTTCTGGAGGAATTTCTGGAGGAATTTCTGGAGGAATCCGTTGAGGCATTTCAGAAGAAATTCCTGGAGAATTTTCATGAGGAACCCTTGGAATCCGTCGAAGACTTCCTGGAGGAATCCGAGGAGAAACTGCTGGAGAAATATCTGAAGGAATTCCGGATGGAATTCCTGAAGAAGATCCTAGAAGTATTTCGGGATGAATTCCTGAAAGAATACCAGAATGAATATTTGGAGGAGCTTCTCGAGGAATTTCTGAATAAATTCCTGGAGAAATTCCTGAAGAAATTCCTGGAGAAATACCTGAAGGAATCCATGGAGGAATACCTGGAAGAATTCCTAGAGGAATTCTTAAAAGAATTGGAGGGATACTGGCAGAAATTCCTAGAGGATTCTGGAAATTTGGCATTTTAAAGGAATCCCTAAAGGAGGTCCTGCAGCAGGAGGAGCGTTGGAGGAATTTTTAGAGGTATATCTGGAGGTATTCCTGAGGAATTTACGAATTCGTGGAAGAATTCTTTGAGGAATTTCTGGAGAATTTTTCGAGGCTTCCTGAAAAAATCGACAAGAGAAACCTGGAGGAAAATCTCGATGAATTCCTGGAGGAATTGCAGGATGAGTTCCGGGACGTATTTCTTTAGGGTTTCAGGAGGAATCTGCGGAGGAATTCCTGGAGGAATTCCTAGAGGAGTCCCCAGAGGACATTTTGCAGGGATTCTGGCAGAAATTCCTAGAGATTTTTTTTTTTGAGGAATGCCTGAATTTCTGATGGAAGTCTTTTGGAAAAAACTTATGGATAAATCCCTAGAGAAATTCGTGGAGAAATTCCTGTAAGAATCCCTGTGGGAACTTTTAGTGGTATTTCTGAAGAAATTTCTGGAGGAACTTTTGGAGGAATTTATGGAGGAATTTAAGGAGGAATTTAAGGAGGAATTCTTTAAATTTTTTCTAGAGAAATATTTGAGGCTTCCTGGAGGGATTGCGGGAGGAATTGTTTAACGAATTTCTGAAGATATTAATGGATGCATCTTTGGAAGAATTCCTGAAGAAATTCCTTGAGAAATTGCTGAAGAAATCCCTGGAGGAATTCTCCGAAGAATTCCTGAAGGAATTCCTGGAAGAGTTCCGGGAGAAATTCCTTTAGGATTTTCTGGAGGAATCCCTGGAAGGAATCTTGTAGGAATTCTGGCTGAAATTCTTAGAGAATTTTCTGTAGAAATTCCTGGAGGAATCACTGGAAGAATTCTCGGAGGAATCCCTGGATGAATTTCAGGAGGAATCTCCTGAGAAATCCCTGGAGCAATTCCTGGAGGCATCTTGGAACGAATCCTTGCAGGAATTCTGGAGGAATTTCTGAAGGAAACTTTGTAGATTGCAACAATTATTCCGATAGAAATTTTCTATCTTGGAATTATGACTCAATCTACGAAGTCTTCTCTAATGCTTATTCTCCAAGATTTGATTTTTTTCCCAACGACATTTACACTTTTAGCATAAGTTATATTTTTTTGATTTTTTCTTTATTTCATATTATACGTTTATCAAATTTCATAAGGGTCGAGATAATTAGTTTATATTAAAGCTTCGCATTGCTTTGAAATCATCTCCATCTGAAGCCTTCTCCAGAATCCTAATATGAAATACTTGGCGATGTCAGCATTACTGCATGTTGAAACCCCTTCATGGGAATTCATATTTTGTGTAACACCATGATTCTATTTTGCATCATGATCATATATTGCACTATTATTGTAGTGAACCCCCCCCCCCCTAAGCAAGACCCCTGCGTACGAAAGTGCCTGAGACCTCTCGATACCCGTTAAAACCCCTTGAATGGTGTAAAGAATTAACATAAGTTAGCATAATTCACGAATAAATAGAAATAAATAAGCCCTTGAACGCCCCTAGTAGCTCCTGAAACCCCCTAAAATGTCACTGCGACCGTCTGGAACTCTCCTTGAACTCCCTGAGACCTCTTGAAGCACTCTCAAGGCCCACTGGAACCTCCCCATGTGATCCTTTGAAACGCCCCTGAAATGCGCGAAGACTGAAGTATTTATAAGTTATGATGTGAATTTTTTTTTGAAAATTTCCTTACTCTCGAAGAAATTAATAATAGAACTTAATTGTTTTACATCCTGGAAATGTCTGTAGGATGCAATAGGATAGTTATTGAATGGGTTGATGAGTAGCTCTTCGCATATTTTGTGAGACCTGAAAATCTCACCAACTATATTTTCTATCCAAGATCAGCTTGAGCGTTATGAATGAACTTGCCAGCCGGCACACGAACGCGTGTGAATCCCCACAAAAAAGAGAGACCCATCCTAATAAGAACTAGACAAAAAGCACCAGAACACAATGCACCTAATAATAATCACCCATCACATCATGAACGCGGAACGACGACGCAATGGGCGCGGATGGCTGCCCCGAAAGGGCACAACTGTCCAAAAACGATTGAGTAGCGATTGGTTCCAAAACGGGTCCATAAGTGTGCAGCCGATTGGCTTGGTTGGCTGGTTGGATGCTGGAAATTACCGATTTCCTGTCTCCAATATTTGTCGCTTTTTGTTCGTTAGCTGGGCACAGCACGAGACGTGTGAGGGGACGATCCCAATCGCCATATGGATCAAATCAAAGTTGTGTGCTCAAAGTCGCACGAAGTCGGATTGAAAATCGAAGACGAAGATGACGACGACTGTTTGGGGCTGAAAGAAGTTGAGAAAAGAGTTTGAATTCAATGGGCAGACACGTCCCCGACGAATCTACTTTTGGACTAGGTTTCCCTTTTTTCCCTGAGCGAGAGCTGTAAGTAAGGTGTATAATGACGAGCTTCTGTTAAGAATAGAGGAGGTGCGAGCGAGGAAGCACTCAAGAATGGATGATGCTACTAGCGAAGCTGCTGTGGAAGATCGATAATCGTTTAATAAATGATGAGATAATTGAAAGTGAAGATTACACAAGATTGTTACTGGCATACACCTTCCTACGGGCGGACGGGGTGGATGAAGGTGAACGCAACCGAGCCAAAGGGCAGGCAGGTGGATGAGTTTGTTCTCCAGTTTCGGTGCGTTACGTGGGTTGGTTCGGGGGATCTTTGTCCACAGGAAGTGTATGACTTTCAAAAATCCGGCCATTCAAGTTCGAACTTCTTGGCACATTTAGATGTGGACTGGCTACCTCGCTTTTCCAGTTGCACAGTGGCTGGTTTCCATGCAATAGTTTGTCAAAATATCTTAAAAGCGTAAATTTGTCGATTTTGCTGAGGCCAAGCCAAGTGGAACTTACAACATAAAATGTTTTGACATCCATGCACCCAACAGAAACACATGTTTTATGAAGAAACTGAAATGGCTTAAGGGGTATTTTCGGGGAGTTTCAAAGTGTTTCAGTTTAGTTACATGGCATCCGAGGGGGTTTTAGGGGGATTTCGAATGTATTTCAGAAAGCTTCATAGAATTTTGGCGAGTGTCAGAGGCGTTACTTAGGCGTTTCGGGGGGTTTCTGAGGGTATTAGGTGCATTACATGGGGTCTGAGGGAGTTTCAGGGGGTTTTCGAAAGCATTTCAGAAGGCTTCAGAGAATTTTGGCGAGTTTCAAAGGCGTTACGAAGGAGTTACGAAGGCGTTTTCAGTAGTTTCTGAGGGTCTCAGGCGCGTTACATGGAATTCGATGGGGTTTTAAGAGGATTTCGAAAGCATTTCAGACAGCTACAGATGATTTTTGGTGAGTTTCAGAGCCGTTACATAGGCGTTTTTGGGAATTTCTGAGGGTCTCAGGTGTGTTGCATGAGATCCGAGGGGTTTTAGGAGGATTTCGAAGGCTTTTCAGGAAGCTTCAGATAATTTGTGGTAAGTTTCAGACGCGTTACGAAGGCGTTTTTGGTGATTTCTGAGGGTCTTAGATGTTATAGGGGGTTTTAGGGGGATTTCGAAGGCATTTTAGAAAGCTTCGGAGAATTTTGACGAGTTTCAGAGGCGTTACTCAGGCGTTACGAAGGCGTTTCGGGGGTTTCTGAGGGTCTCAAGTGCGTTACATGGGGTCCGAGGGGTTTTGGAGGGATTTCGAGAGCGTTTTAGAAAGCTTCAGAGGATTTTTGACGAGTTTTAAAGGCGTTACAGAGGCGTTTTCGGGACTTTCGGAGGGGTGCTACAGGGGTTTTTGAGATGGTTTAAGGGGACCCAGTTTCTGAAAATACATTTTTGATCACAGGTCTTAAGCAAGCTTCAGGGAGATTTCAGCGGCGATTCAAAGCGTTTCTTAAACGTCTCAGGGGGTTTTAGAAGAGATTCAAGACGTTCCAGCCTGTTAACGATTGTAGATCCGATGACCTATACTCAAGGGAACTCTTAGAGATTCTTTCACAAACATTGAACTTAGGGGCTGTTCATAAACCACGTAGACCAAAATTTTGCCATCTCAGAGCCCACCCCCTCCCCCTCGTAGACTTTTGTTCATACAAAAACTTTGAAATTTGAATAGAGCGTAGAATTTGGCCAGACCACGTCCCTCCCCCTAAAAGTCTACGTGGTTTATGAACGGCCCCTTACCACTTGTCAGCACAAAGTTGCATGAGGCTGTGCAAGCATGACTTTTATTCAATCATTCAATCACACAAGTTATACATGCAGATTCGATGACCTCTGTTTAAGAAAGCTCTTAAGAAACCTTAAACAGCCCTAAGCCACCCCATCTTCCCTTGCCCCTCCCTCCTCCCCAGCACGCCCTTAGCTCCCCTTGACTCCACTTGCAACTTAACCTTCCTTTTGCATCACGGTGGCAGCAGCTCGCTGACGTAATCTACGGTGTGGGTCAAAAATGACCCTAATGCCAAAGGAGGGTTAATGTCCTTAAACCAACCATAACCCTAATCTAAAACACTCCAACTGTTCTGAACACAATCAGATTTCATTTAGGTAACGTGACCTAAATGAAGGGACCTGAGTATATTTTACCTAAATGGATGCGACCTAAATGAATGGAGGTTTGAGTGTAATATGGGTGTTGGCACAGCTCCGTACCACCCTGCGACAGCGCAACCAGGGCTCAACATGTGATCCACAGGACAACACCGGTTGATGGATGAACCATGAGCTGAGCATAGCTGTCAGCAGGTATGTTTCGAGAGAAAGGTAAAAGGTAAACAGAAACAGCCGAAAGAGACGAAAAAATGGTTTTTAAGGAGAAACTTCAGAGAGTACCAATATGGCTGCCACAATGGCGGACTTGCACCCCTACTCACGTTTTCAAAAGCACAAATCTTAAAAATTCGTAAACAAATGTGGTCGATTTTGAAAAGCTGCCTCTTTTTGCAAGTGAGCAAACCCAGGATAATCAAGTGCGACTTGGTGCAATGCTTCGTTCGTCAGATTTGTGCCTATTAAGTTTGTATGCAAAATTGCAATGGGCTTTCTTGATGTTTCACCTTAAGTGAACTAAGAAAATAGCGAACCAAAACAAAAATTTAATGAACTTCAGTTCGCGAACTTATAAATAATAGAGCCGGTAGTTGTTGCGGTTGAAAATTAGAGGTAGATCTTGTGATTTTCCGAGATGAGCTAAATTGTGAAAACATCGCAGCAGAATTCAAGAATCATCCAAAAAGGATTCTTAAGTATATCTTAAGTAATTCCTGAGAAACTCCTTCAGGAGTTCCTCGGCAAATCCTCAAAGACATCCTTAAAAGAGTTTCCCTGGAATTCCTCCACAAGTTGCATGGAAATTTCTCCAGAAGTTCATCGAAAATTCCTGCTGGAGTTCCTCGGGAATTTCTCCAGAAGGTTCTCGGGTGTTTCTCCAGGAGTTCCTTGGGAATTCCTCCGAAAATTGCTCGAAAATTCATAAAGCAATACCGCGGGAATTCTTCCAGAACTCCTTCGTGTATTCCTATGGAATTCCCACAGGAATTCCTGGAGCAGCTCCTCGGAAAATCCATCAAGAGTTTTTTGAGAATTCCTCCATGAGTTGCTCGGGAATTCCTTTAGATTCTTCCAGGAGTTTCTCTGAAATTTTTCCAGCAGTTCTCTGGAAATTCCTAGAGAAGTTCCTCCAGAACTCCTAGAAGAGTTCCTCAGAAATTTCATCAAGAGTTCTTCGGGAATACCTCCAAAAGCTGCTCGGAAATTCCTTGAGAAATTCCTCGGGAATTGCTTCAGAAGTATCTCGGGAATTTCTTCCAGAGTTCTTCGGGAAATTCTCCAGGAGTTTCTTGGGAATTCTTGGAAGGGTCGTTGGGGAACTCCTTCAAGATTGCCTCAGGAATTCCTCCAGGAGCTCCTCGAGAATGCTTTCAAGAGTTCTCCGGAAATTATAATAGAATTCGATCAGCAGATTTTCTAAAAATCCTTTAGAAATTTCTCAGCAATTCCAAGAAAAGTTCCTCTGAAACTCCATCAAGAGTGCCTCGGAAATTCCTCCAAAAATTACTCGGGAATTTCTGCAGGAGTTCCTCAGGAATTTGTCCAGGAGCTTATCGGGAACCTCTATCTAATCTGGAATTTCTAAAAAAAGTTCATCGGTTTTTTTTTTTCAGGAGTTCTTAGGGAATTCCTTTACGAATTCCTTGGGAACTCTTTCAAGAGTTCCACGACAATTTACGCTGGAAATTCCTTGAAAATGATTCGGAAATTCCTCTAGGAGTTAGAATTCCTCGGGAATCACTCTAGTAGTTCCTCGAGAATACTTTTGAAAACCCTTATGGAGTTCCTCGGGAAGCCTTTTTTTCTGAGAAAATTCTCGAACTCCTGCAGAAATCCCCAGAAAAAACTCCCGCCGAAATTCCCAAGAAACTCAGGGAGAAATTCTCGAAAAACTTCCGGAAGAACTTCCAGAGAACTCCAGGAGGAACTCGAAAAATTCTCGCTGAACTCCTCAAAGAATTCTCGAGCAACTCCGGCAGACATTTTCTAAGAATTCCTTCAGAAATCCCTGGAAACTCCTGGAGAATTCCCCGGGGACTACCTGGAGAAGTCCCTGGGAAGCTCCTGGACGGAGTACTGGGAAACTCAAGGGTGAATTCCCGGAGTACTTTTTTAGTAATTCCTGGAAATCTCCTAAAAGCATCCCCAAAGAACTTCTAGAGGAATTCCCGAGGAGCTCCTGGAAGAATTCCTGAGGATTTCGTTGAGAACTCTTGGAGAAGTCGTTGAAAATTCTCGAGGAACTCCTGGAGCATTTCTCAATTTCCTGGAGAACTCTTGAAGGATTTCCCGAGAAAGTCCTTCAAGGTCCCCCGAGCACTCCTGAAGGAATTCTCACGGAGCTCCTGGAGGACTCCGGGACTCCGGGAACTCCTAGAGTAATTCCTGGAATACTACTGCGGAACTCCTGCAGAATTTTTTGGTGATTTCCGAGGATCTCCTGGAGTAATGCCTTGGGAACTTCTAGAAGAATTCCTGGGGATCTCCTGAAAGAAATTCCAGGAGAACTCCTGAAGGAATGCTCGAGAAACTCTTGGAAAAATGCCCGGAGAACAACTGGAGAAATTTCCGAGGAACTCCTTGAGGAATTCATTAAGAACTCCTGAAAGTCTTCCCGTGGAACTCTTGCGAGATTTTTTGAGGAACTCCTGAAAGAATTATCAGAGAAGTCTTGCAATAATCTCCTAATGGATTTCTTGAAGAACTTTTGTAGGAATTCCCGAGAAAGTCCTGAAAGAATTTCCGGGAACTCCTGCAGGAATTGCTGGAGAACTGCTGGGGAAACTCCTGCAGGAAATCCCGGAGAACTGCTGAAGGAATTTCTGGAGAACTCCTGGAGGAGTTTCAGGGGAACATTTTATATGGGACATATTTTTGGTTGAAACAATACTTTTTCACTTTTGGTATGAAAAAATGCCAAAAATATAGTTAAATCAAAATGCCCCCTATGAAACCGATGACAGTGAATTCCAGTGGGTTCTGATGCGTTTTGTAAGGGACTTGGATTGGCGTTTCAAAATGTTTCAAAGGCGCAGGACGGGGAAGGGGGTGCGTTAGGAAGTTTCAGGAGATTTCAGGGGAATTTGAGGGATTATCAGGTTCGTTTCAGGGACAGGAAGTCTTAGAGAGGCTCTTTTAGGCTTTTTGGAGATCTCAGAGGATTCTGGGGATTTTCAGGGACGTATTGGGGAGCTTTTGTTCGTGGCGGTTTAGGGGAGTTGTAGGGAGTTCCAGCGGCGTTCCAAGAAATTTTAGAGATTTTTTCATGGGCAGTAAATGGGGTCTAGAGGGTTTAAGATGTGTTTTAAGTGGTTTTGAGACTTTTTGGGGATTTGGGAGGCGTTTCAGAGGGCCTCATGGAGCTTCAGGAAGCCTTTGAAAATTTAAGAGTGACCTCAAGGGTATTCCAAGAAGTGTTGGGACCGTTTCAGAAATTCCAACGGCATACCATGGGGAATCCGGGGTTCCAGAGGAATTTAAGGGTTGTTTTATAGTAAGGTGTTCCTGGCGGGTTGGTATGATCACCCCAACAAACGTTATTGCTGAATAATAGATGAACAAACCGATCTAAAGCTTAGTTTTACAAAATGAATGGCTGAATAAGCTGTTATTCAGCTATCACTGTAAGTTGAGACATGCATATCACGCTTTGGACTTAGAAGAATCGAATGCCACTCCCAAAAAACTCACAAAATGTGGGTTTTTCCATTAAAGCTCGTGTTAAGGGGTGATTCAGTGAGTTTAATGGATGTTCCAGAGAGTTTATAAGCTTTTCAGGGGCATTCAAGGAAGCTTCAAGGGGTTTAGAGACGTTTCAGCTCAAGGGGTGTTACAGAGGGCAACAGAGACGAAAAAAAGACACGGACACCGTCTTCAGCCAGAGGCTGTACAGACTGAATGAAACTCAACACTAGACAACGGACACACGGATCATGCACCAGTGGATACGGAGAGGAAACTATTCTCACGAAAAGTTTCATCGCCCGGAGTAGGAATCGAACCCTCACCCCACAGCATGGTGCGATTAGAAGCTTGGTGACCCTAACCGCACGGCTACGACATTCCACGAGATAACAGTACTATGATCACTCGAGTTCATCATTCATTTTTCGGCCGTTCGACCAAACGGTATTTGGCCAAAAATCATTCGGCCATATAACCGGGATCCTGGACTAACAAAATCAGGTCGTTGATAATAAGTGTGCCTAGTCCAGTGTCCTCAAACAAATATCTAATAGTTATTTCGCACACAAAAAGCCCAAAATGATAATTACGGCACTTATCACTGCATCTGATTATCTTATGTATGTATAAAATACTATCAGGGATTCCTCCAAGAATTCCTCCGTGGTTTCCTCAATGCATCCCTTCAGCACTTCCTAAAGGCATTCCTCTAGGAACTCTTCCTGACATTCTTCCTGTAATTGTTTCAGGGATTCCTCGAAGAACTCCACCCATGACTCCACCAGGAATTCCCCTAGGAGTTTCTACAGGAATTTAACAAGGAATTCTTCCCAGATTCCGAAAGGAACTCCTTCAGCGATTCCCTTGAGAATTCCTCTAAAGATTTCTTCAGGAATTATTATCTTGGATTTACCAGGAATGCACCTGAACATGCTTCCAGGCATTTATTCAAGAATTCCTTCTTGGATTCTTGCACAGATTCCTCCAGGAGTTTCTTCAGCAATTCCTTCAGGAATTCCTCCAGGTATTTCCAGGAATTGCTTCAGGGACTCTTTCACTAATCCCTTCAGGAGTTCCGCAGGAATTCTTCCAGGAATCCAGGAATTTCTTCATGAAATCCGTCAGGGATTCCTAAAGAAATGATTCCAGGAATTTCTCCAGGAATATCTTCTGGATTTTTTCAGGAATTTTCCTAAGAATACCTCCAGAAACTGCTTCGGGGATTCCTCTAGGGATTTCTCCACGAATTTCTCCAAGAATTCTCCCAGAGATTCCTCCTGAAATTCTTCCAGGTATTTCTCAAGGATTTTTTCAGAAGTTTTTCCAGGGATTTCTACCAGAACTTCTCTAAAGATACCTCCTGGAGTTCCGTCAGAGATTCCTCCAGAAATTTCCACAGAAATACCCACAGGAATTCCTCCAGGATTTTATCCAGGAATTTCTTCAGGACCTTCTCCAAGAATTCCTCTAGGAAATACCCTACGCTTTTTTTAAGAAATCCCGCCAGGAGTTGCTCCAGTACGTCCATCAAAAATTATGTCAGCAATTCCTCTAGGAATTTCTCCGGGAAATCCTCTAGGGGTTCCTTCAGAAATCTTCCAGGAATTTTTCAGAGATTTCTCCAGGCGCTCCTCGAGAGACTCCTCCAGGAATTACTTCAGGAATTCCTCCAGGGATTTCTCCATGAACTTCTCCTGGGATTGCCCTAGGGATTATTCCCGTAAATCCTTTGAAGAATCCTCCAGGATTTCCTCGAAGGATTCTTGAAGAAAAAAAAACAAATCATCCTAGGATTTATCAAGGGATTTTTTTTTCATTTTCTCCAGGGATTTATCCCAGAATTCCTCTGAAGGTTTTTCCAATAATTCCTCCAGGAATTACCCTAGGATTTCTTTTAGGACTTTTTCCAGGAATTTCTCCAGGAATTTCTCCAGGATATCTTTCTGAAATTATGTCAGCATTTGCTCTTGGAATATCTCTGGGAAATCCTCTAGTGATTCCTTCAAAAATTCTTCCAGGAATTGCATAAGAAATTTTTCAGAGGTTCCTCCAGGCATTCCTCCAGGAATTACTTCAGGAATTGCTTAAGGGACTTCTCCAGGGATTTTCCCAGGAATCCCTCCAGGAAATCCTTCGAAGATTCCTCCAGAAATACCTCCAAGGTTTCAGGAAATCCACCTGGAATCTATCAAGGGATTTTTTAAATAAATTTCTCCAGGGATTTCTCACAGAATTCCTCGGAAGATTTTTCAGGGAATTCCTCCAGGGATTGCTCTAAAAAGTCATCCAGGAATTTGTCCAGAAGTTTCTCCAGGATTTTCTCAAGAGATCAATAATTCCTCCAGGGATTTCTTCAGAAATTTCTCCAGGATTTCCTCAAGGAACTCCTCAAGAGTTTTCTTCAGAAATTTCTTTAGGGATTGCTACCAGAATTCATCTAAGCGTTCCTCCAGGAATACTTCCAGAATTTTCTCTAGGGATTCTACAGAATTTCCTCCAAGAATTTCTTCAGGGATTGCTTCGAAAATTCCTTTAAGGTACTGAACAACAATTCAATCAGGAGTTTCTTCGGAAAATTCTGAAATTCTTCAATCATCTTTTCAGAGATGCATCCCTGGATTCACGTACCCAAGAATTTCTTCGGAATACCCAAAGATTTTTTTAAATTACTTTAAGAATTTCTAGAGGAATTCCTTCAGCGAATTGCAGTGAAAGATAATTTAAAAAAGGATGCATACAGGAAGCAGGAAATTATCCAGGGATTCTTTTTGGAATCCCTCCAGCAGTGTGTTCAGAAGTTTACATCAGGAGTTTTCATAATAATGCTTTATTATTGTAAGAACTACAGTCAGTCATGGAAGATATTATGTAGACATTTTCAAAAAACCTTCGGACGGGTTTCCATCATGTTCTACTGGAAAAAATTAAAATGATGAAAATTCTGGGTTAGCCCTCAAAAGAGTTCGAAGTTTCCTAAAGAGTTCAGCTATTATTCTTACGAATGTTTTCTAGATAATACATAATAAAAAAAATGATCCGGAACACAACCAGTTCCGGGTGTCTCACCGGATATGGTCAAATATAAAAGTGAACCAGACCCATGCATACGACACATCAGAGCGCGGCTTTTTTTTGATAACCTAATGAAAGGTTAGCATGAAACAAGTCTCCGACCATATCTTAACAGGTAGTGTTCCGGAACCAGTTCCGGATGTCCCACCGGAAGTGGCTAAATATAATAATGAATCAAACCCATGCAAACGACACATTAAAGAGTGGCATTTTTGATAACCTGATTACCGGTTAGCAAGAAAATAGTCTCAGACCATATCTGAGCCGGTCTTGTTCCGGAACCGTTTCCGGGTGTCCCACCGGAAATGGCCTTTTATAAAAGAGATTCAATTCCATGCAGGCTACAAAACAAATAACGATGTTTCCGATAACCTGATGACTGGTTATCAAGGAAGTAGGCTAAGACCACATTAGGGACTGCCGGTAGTGCCGGTACCAGTTCCGGGTGTCCCTCCGAAAGCGGCCAAATATAAAATAGAACAGAACCCATGCATGCGACACAGCAAAGCGTTGCTTTCTTGATAACCTTATGAACGTTAGTAATCAAAAATTTGCGCAATTTTAATGTATCCATTGCAGAGTTGCAGCCATCGCCAAGGGCTGAAAGTCTCTATAATAAAGACAAATCAATCAATCAATCAATTGCAGCCATATTTATTTGTCCCGATTATTGCGGATACAGGCTTTAGAAGTGAGCCAAAATCATGCATGTGGTCATCCATTAAGTACATGACGATCCTAAGGCCGGGGGGAGGTGTTGTTAAAGTGTAACAAGCAATGTATTAAGTATAGGAAAACCCCGTACGAAGGGAGAGGGGCGGAAATTACCAATTTCAGCGTGACATACTTAATGGATGCTCCCCATGCAACTCAGAAATTTGCGACTTTTAGGCAGCCTGATGAACAGTTGACAAGAGAATAGCCACAGACAATATTTGGGACAACCAGTAGTGTCATGGAATTGGTACCAGGTGTCCGCCGGAAATGGTGAAACGTAAAATTGAACCAAACCCAACCCAAGTGAACAAAACCAATGTTAGCTATACATAAATCAAATCGTGGCTTTTTGATAGCCTGTTAAACGTTGGGTAAGATTAAAAGTGAAGAAATTGTCAAAGTCTTCATATATGCAAGAGAACAAAATCGTGACCAAAACAATCTCATCAAATCACATTATTTCAAATTCATGCGGTGTTCATATAAAGTAGGATGGACCAACGTGTTGTGGGAAAATTATAATTTAAAGAAAAAAGTTTTTCGAATCTCCTTTTGTGTCTAAAATTACTGTGCACATTTTGGGTGCGGCTGGTTGAGCCCTCGCTCTTCTGATTGCGATTAAAAATTAAATGGTATATTACCCTTTTCTGCATTTTTTTTTTTCATAAGGAGGTCAGTTTTTACATGAATCGTATTGAGTGTATTCTCAGGATCGGCTAACGTTGACGGAAATGTACATATTTGACGAGAAAGGCACAACCACCACTAGGTGGATTATTCTGGGGTTTTCAACGTATTGTATATATAACATCATGATTGCTGAAGGGTTAAATAATGCTTAAGAATATAATGTTAATATATTCAATTTCATCGTTTAGTATTCAGTTATAAAAGCTAGTAGATATAAATTTAAAGCTAGTAGGTTTAAATTTGCTGAGGGTGCTTGCCCCCCTCTGACCGAAAAGCTTGTTAAGCCCTTGCACACAGTTTTACCCTTAAAAAGACCAAATACACAAGGCCGAAACGTCGGGCAAAACAAAAGAAGTCGTTTTGAATTTCCCCAGACTGAGAAAGCCAATACAATTTTTTTGCAATATTTATAAAACAAAATATTCAAATATATATGTAGTTTCAACGATCTCATCCAGTTTTCGGCCACTGTGCCACTAGTTTTACATCAGGAACTTCGTTACAACGCAAACTCAAAGAGCCCAAGACAACAACCTCCATCAAATTGCCACCGATTTTCTGGGATGCTGGTTCACTCCCCACCTACGCAGGAAACCAACATCCACAGGCAGGTACAGAATCCATAGCCACTGTTTCAAAGTCAATGTCAATGACGGCAGTTTTTGGCTTTTTGTTTTTTACTTCGATTTCCGTTTCTCGAAAACTGCGATTAATTCTGTTGCGGTAGGCAATTCGATTGATTTCTATCGCTTGAAATCGACAATTTGCCTTCGAAGCGAGAATTTTGACATGATAGAAAACAAATGACCATTTCGATTCCCCATCTCGGGATCTCGATGCGGCACTCGATCTTTGAAGTCCCGAGCCACGCCGGGCAATATTTCCATCATCACTCCCAGCGGGACACCATGCAACCACTTCAACAACGGGACTGACTTCAAACGGGCCGGTTCGACCCGGATCGATTTTGTCTACTTTTCCACACCACTATCATATCGCATCCATCTCCCAGCTGATGACGACGATGCTGGCTGGTTGATAATGGTACCGATCCGACCGGTATGGTGGTGGTGGCGCTCTGACTTTACGGGATGGAAAATTTTTCGAAAAGTCACGACGATTGTTTTCTTTTCAACTCAAAAAACATAATACAAGCGTCGAGCGAGCGTCCTTGGAAGCGTTCTAATGGTGCTGGAAAATGCCGATAATTATGACGATGCGATGCGATGGTTGGGCCCGGATGGATGATCGATGGCAGAGGTGCGAACGTTTTGGAACTCATCCTCCACCCGATGCGATGGATGATCAGTCGAATTACAACAGCAGAACAAAAACCTATTTTTCAAGGACTTTTTTGTTCGTTTTATCTGAAAAATCTTCGATTGCGGGAAATGTTGAGTCATCTAATACCTGATTGGGTGCGTAGTGGTTGAAGGAAGGCCATCCGAAATGTTGAATATGTTGCGTTGACTTACTGACCTCTTACGATTGGATAGTTGAATTACAATGTACAAAATAATTAAAACACAAATCTTATGCGTTGATATTTTTAAAGCTGTTATGTCAGATAGCCTTGAGTTTTGAGTAGTTTTAAAGGACTTTTTTACTTGAACCTAATTAATCCACCTAGCGGTGGTAGCGCCTTTCTCGTGCGGATTGAGTCAGAAATCTTCGAAATTCTGTTCGCCAGATTTCTTCCCCATACCATATACACCCCTATACACCCATATTTCATGATAATAGAGAATACAACTCCTTTAGACAGCCGCCATCTTGAACTCCCGACCACCATCTTGGGTATATTTGGTCGACATTTTTGGACTCCGTACATCTTTCCCATGGCACGGTAAAGGCTGGGTATGCTGCGCAATTCAGATCCCATTGTGATCCACTAGCCTCTGCCCAGCAACTCCTATCCCTACCTCCACGCGGTACCAGCCGGAAACTATGAGCAACCTTAGGGAAGATCGGGTAACCAACCCCGGTGGGAACTTTGGTCGTAGGCTGACAGGGAAGGAGGGGTTTGCTTCGGCAAACCTGAGCGTCTGTTCTCCAGGAGGAGCGGCTCACAACAGCGTCTGATCCCCATGTTAGGGGCGGCTGATCTACGTCCGAGTGCCAGGGAAGGACTCTAAGCTCAACTGTGCACTATGGTCCTCCGGAAAGTAGAGGGTTGGTGTCAGGCCCTACGAGCCAGCCGTAAAAAACCATTGTAACGGAAAATCAGCAACAGAATAATACGAACCGAGACCAACGGCAACGACCCCAGCGAACAAAAAGGACTTGCGATTGGAAGCTCGGTACGTGGAACTGCCGATCTCTCAACTTCATTGGGAGCACCCGCATACTCGCCGATCTACTGAAGAACCGCGGGTTCGGCATCGTAGCGCTGCAGGAGGTGTGTTGGACAGGATCTATGGTGCGAACGTTTAGAGGTAATCATACCATCTACCAGAGCTGCGGCAACACACGCGAGCTGGGAACAGCTTTCATCGTGATGGGTGATATGCAGAGGAGCGTGATCGGTTGGTGGCCGATCGACGAAAGAATGTGCAGGTTGAGGATCAGGGGCCGATTCTTCAACTTCAGCATAATAAACGTGCACAGCCCACACTCCGGAAGTACTGAAGATAACAAGGACGCATTTTACGCGCAGCTCGAACGCGAGTACGATCGCTGCCCAAGCCACGACGTCAAGATCATCATAGGAGATTTGAACGCTCAGGTAGGCCAGGAGGAGGAATTCAGACCGACGATTGGTAAGTTCAGCGCCCACCAGCAGACGAACGAAAACGGCCTACGACTCATTGATTTCGCCGCCTCCAAAAATATGGCCATTCGTAGCACCTTTTTCCAACACAGCCTCCCTTATCGTTACACCTGGAGATCACCACAGCAGACGGAATCTCAAATCGACCACGTTCTGATTGACGGACGGCACTTCTCCGACATTATCGACGTCAGGACCTATCGTGGCGCCAACATCGACTCCGACCACTATCTGGTGATCGTCAAACTGCGCCCAAAACTCTCCGTCATCAACAATGTACGGTACCGGCGACCGCCACGGTACAACCTAGAGCGACTGAAGCAACCGGATGTCGCCTCAGCATACGCGCAGAATCTCGAAGACGCGTTGCCAGACGAGGGCGAGCTCGATGAGGCCCCTCTAGAGGACTGCTGGAGTACAGTGAAAGCAGCCATCAACGACGCAGCCGAGAGCACCATCGGGTACGTGGAACGGAATCGACGGAACGAATGGTTCGACGAAGAGTGCAGAACGGTTTTGGAGGAGAAAAACGCAGCCAGGGCGGTAATGCTGCAGCAAGGGACTCGACAGAACGTGGAACGTAATAAACAGAAGCAGAAACAGCAGACCCGCCTCTTTCGGGACAAAAAGCGCCGCCTGGAAGAAGCGGAGTGTGAAGAAATGGAACTGCTGTGCCGTTCCCAAGAAACACGGAAGTTCTATCAGAAGCTCAACGCATCCCGCAACGGCTTCGTGCCGCGAGCCGAAATATGCAGGGATAAAGACGGAGGCCTCTTGACGGACGGACGTGAGGGGATCGAAAGGTGGAAGCAGCACTTCGATCAGCACCTGAACGGCGTGGAGAACATAGGCACGGGAGCCCACGGTAACGGAAGAAACGACGACGCCAGTGCAACGGAGGACGGAAATGAACCAACTCCCACGCTGAGGGAAGTTAAGGATGCCATTCACCAGCTCAAAACCAACAAAGCAGCTGGTAAGGATGGTATCGCAGCTGAACTCATCAAGATGGGCCCAGAAAAGTTGGCCACCTGTCTGCATCGGCTGACAGTCAGGATCTGGGAAACCGAACAGCTACCGGAGGAGTGGAAGGAAGGGTAATCCGCCCCATTCACAAGAAAGGCGACCATTTGGAATATGAGAACTTCAGGGCGATCACTATTTTGAATTCTGCTTACAAAGTGCTATCCCAGATCATCTTCCGTCGTCTGTCACCCAAAACAAATGAGTTCGTGGAAAGTTATCAGGCTGGCTTCATCGACGGCCGGTCGACAACGGACCAGATCTTTACCGTACGGCAAATCCTCCAGAAATGCCGTGATTACCAGGTCCCAACGCATCACCTGTTCATCGACTTCAAAGCGGCATACGACAGTATCGACCGCGCGGAGCTATGGAGAATCATGGACGAAAACGGCTTTCCTGGGAAGCTGACTAGACTGATTAAAGCAACGATGGACGGTGTGCAAAACTGAGTAAGTGTTTCGGGTGAACTATCCAGCTCATTCGAATCTCGCCGGGGACTGCGACAAGGTGACGGACTCTCATGTCTACTCTTCAACATCGCTCTGTAAGGTGTGATGCGACAAGCCGGGCTCAACAGCCGGGGAACGATTTTCACAAAATCCGGTCAATTTGTGTGCTTTGCGGACGACATGGACATTATAGCTAGAACATTTGGAACGGTGGCAGAACTGTACACCCGCCTAAAACGCGAAGCAGCAAAGGTCGGACTGGTGGTGAATGCCTCAAAAACAAAGTACATTCTGGTAGGCGGAACCGAAAACGACCGGATCCGTCTGGGTAGGAATGTTACGATAGACGGGAATACTTTCGAGGTGGTGGAGGGATTCGTCTACCTCGGATCCCTACTGATGGCTGACAACAACGTGAGCCGTGAAATTCGGAGGCGCATCATCAGCGGAAGTCGGGCTTACTACAGGCTTCAGAAGAATCTGTGGTAGAAAAAGATTCACCCACGCACCAAATGCACCATGTATAAGACGATGATAAGACTGGTGATCCGCTACGGACACGAAACATGTACCATGCTCGAGGAGGACCTGCAAGCACTCGAAGTTTCCGAGCGACGTGTGCTAACCCAAGTAACATTTTGATGGCCAATTAGCCTTGTAGAGGTTTTGAGAACCGCCATAAAACTCAATACCTTTTATTTTGGTTTTACGATGGTTCTTAGTGCCTCTTCCAGTCTATTTGACACAAAATGTTACTTGGGAAGGACGATCTTCGGCAATGTGCAGAAAAACGGTGTGCTCGCTGCACTTTTCGGTGAACCCAACATCCAGAAGGTGGCCAAAGCCGGAAGGATACGGTGGGCAGGGCATGTTACAAGACTGCTGAATAACAACCCTGCAAAACTGGTGTTTGCTACTGATCCGGTTGGCACAAGAAGGCGTGGAGCGCACAGAGTACGATGGACGGACCAGGTGATGCGTGATCTCGTGCACATAAATTGTGGAGAGCGGCAGCTGCAAATCAAATATTGTGGCGTACTTTTATTGTTCATAATATCTTATCCTAATGTCATGTACAGCAAATAAATATACGAAATATATTAGCACATGATAATCAATCCTTTATTGGTTACAGACCTGATTCAAAGCATGTTAATCATCCGCACGTTGAAGAATTCTAGTAGTAATTATGGCTCATCCCGCTAATCCTCGGCATTAATACATTCCAAAACTAAACCAAATCAATTCCAGTTGCCTTCGAGAAGGAATCTTCTCCTAGGCATGCAAATCAAAGATTCGCATTCCGTTGGCATTCTGCCTGCGGAGCTCTAAATTCGGACAAATGGACTAGCACAATCACACAACCAAAAGCCTCACTCTGCTGGTCAGATTCCCCAAATAGTGGGCGTTGTTGGGGTCGGTATAACTCGCTTCAGTGACTTCAAACGGATTCCTTCGAGCCACGGCCCCAGCCCCGGTCGGCGGACAGATGCATATGTGCAGTGCATCCATCATCAAAGACATTCGTTTGGCGTTGCTCTCCAGGTTGCATGGCTTCTTCATCCAGCCCTCCCTCGCACTCGGAAACAAAACCAAATTTAGAAAATGCAAATTCATTAGCTTTTGAGTGCCCTTAAAGTGCCCCATCGTTTTCCGACAAATTTGGATCGTGTGTGTGTGTCGTCCTCCGCCAGACAAAATCCGAGTCGCAAATTGAAGTCGCCAGGCCGGTTCCCCCTCTCTATAATGTGTATCATTCCGTGCTTAGAAGTCTTTTTCGTTTGCAACTCCAAGAAGTAATTTATTACTCTGTGAGTTTTTCAGTGCTTTCCTTGCAAAAAAGGTCGGCTCAGGATGTGAGCTTTTAGTGCGATGCGCCTATAATTTAACAACATATGGGATGATAGACGTGCATTCAAATTTTGGGGCGTCGTCGTCGTCATCAGTCGGCGAGCTGGGTTTCGTGCCGACGACGATGAAGATGATGACGTTGACGGAGACGACGGCGACGAATAAATTAGACTAAATGGTTATCCTGAAAAAGGAACTTCGTTTGGTGATGTGTGCACGATGATAAAAAGGCGTCTGTTTTCGACTGATTGCAGATAATCTTTTTGTCCCGGGCAACGACGGACTGTGCGGCTGCTCATTTCGGGCTAAGGATTATGATTGACAGGTTGGTGAAGAGTTTTGTTTTAACAAATTTGCATATTCATATGTGGACCTCTTCATTTCATTAGCTCCAGTCGGCAAACTTGAAGTTTTGAAACAAAACTATGACATAAGTGCCCAAGTTCAAATCTTGCATGGATTGCAGATCTTTTCGATTTTGAGATGCAGCAGGGCATTTTTTTACTACCGTACGGGTTTCGGCCGAAGGGTCTCAGATTTTCATGAAACTTATTCATCAGGTAGGGCTCATGGATATACACTGATAGGCAAAATAAAGTGCCCACCTCATCGTTTATTCAATTTCTCTCATTAACTTGGTTCAAAATAAAGTAAACAAACTGTAGTTTTTTTATTATCTATTTTTTATATTCTTTTTAAGTTTCACTTATGGAATACCGAAAAAAGGAGTTTAACTTAAAGCAAAAAAAAAAAACAATTTGTGTTGAAAAAATACCCTAATTAATCCACCTAGCGGTGATGGTGCCTTTCTCGTGCTTTGAAATATCCTTTCAACAAAACTCGAGCGACATGTTGATGACATTGACATAAATACAAAATGAAAACTGCTTGCTAAATCTACTCAATATGGATACATTTTATATTAGCATAACATCCAATATTCAGAAAATATAAGACAACGATCCAAAACTCAAACCAAACAAGTGTCATGAAGCCGCAAAATTTTGAAACGTCATTTTAGATTTTCCGGTCATAATTTTATGACTCCGGAAATCTACACCAACTAAACTAACCGCCAGCTTGAACATTGAGACACCATCTTGGATGTCCTGGTATTCATTTTTGGACCTAAAATTACATAAAATAGTCGCCGTATTGAATTTTGGCATGTCGTTTATGATTTTCTGGTTACCAGTTTTGGACGAAGACCGGCATTCTTCCCTATTCAAACTATAGTCATATTGCAGACCTTGTGAAACAGCGGACAGCTTGGGTTTTCTGATTACAAATTTTGAATTCTGAACATATTTCCATACAAAATATGCCCATGATGCAAGAATTAAAAATCCTATAAAATAGGCACTAACTTGAATACTGGGCCATTATCTTGGACTTTGGACCGCTATTTTGGATACTCTGGTGGACTCCAAACAAATTTCCCATACCAAATACACTTATTTTACATAGTTTTAGAGCTCAAAATTCCTTAAAACAGCCACCATCTTCTGTTTACGCGATCAAATTCTTATTTTTCCATTCAACGTTGACCAATCCTGCTATAACTTTACACCTTAGGAATCTGAAATGGTACGATTTGATGAGATCGCTTTAGTTTTTTCTATATTTTGTTCTCATATATGAGAACTTTGACCTTTTCGTCACTGTTGTTCATACCTAATGTTTATCAGGCCATTGAACAAAGCCACGATTTAATGTTTCACATGAACGTTGGTTCTGCTACACAACAGCTAGTCTCTAATGTGATCTAAGGCTATTTTCTTGCTAACCGTTCATTAGATTATCAAAAAATCTGCGATCTGATGTGTCGTATGTATGGGTTTGGTTCATTTTTATACTTGATAATTCCCGGTGGGATAGCCGGATCTGATTCCATGAGTCATGGACCATGACACTACCGGTTGTCCCAATTAGGCCGGAACAAATCTCATTTTCTTCTTTTGTCACTTTGCTCGTTGACTTGTCAAGGGGGTGGATGATAAATAATAAATGTATTTGCTGAAAAATTACCCAAACAATTAGGCAAAATTGTAAAACTCATCGGATTTGTTAAGAAATTTTCTCGACAACTCTAATTTCAGTTCAAAACTTTTAAATTTTCGTATAATTTATTTGTGTCCCCCCTCAAAATTTCGAATTCGAATCAAAATTTTCCGAGGGGGGGGTGACATTAGAGAAAATCGAAATTTGTGTCAGCCTTATGGTCTGAGAATATTTTATTGCTATTTATTCACCTTTACCTAATCACCGCGATTTGATATATCGCATGAATGGGTTTGCTTCAGTTTTACTTCTAACCACTTTCGAAGCCACAGCTGAACCCGCAACACTACCGGGAATCTAATGTGGTCTGACCCTATTTTTCCATCAGGTTGTCGATAAGTCGTGATCAGTGTTCGTTCTACTGCTCGTGTTGTGTGTAGGTAAGAGGTAACGATAGCACACGAATGTAACAAAGCCGACTGACACCCGACTGCGGCAACGAAATGAAGGTAGTAAAAAGTGTCGAATGTTTACAAGACTGGTCGTGATTTGATGTACCGCATCCATGGGTTTGGTTAAATTTAACATTTTACAACCCGGATCTGATTCCGGGTAACTACCGGCTGAACCAAATATGGTCTAACATTATTGTCTTGTTAACTGCTCATCGGTTAACCAAAAACGCTGCAAATTGAAGGTGTCACATGCAGGGTTTGACAATTTCGACGGGACTCTCTGAACCAATTCCGGACCACTACCAGTGACGTAAGGCTAAGCTAACTGTTCATCAGGTTATCGCAAAAGCCACGATTTGATGCGTCACATGCCTGGATTTGGTTCACTTTTACATTTGGCCTCTTCCGGCCACCCCAAACCGATTCCGAAACACTTCCTGACCGTTCATTAGGTAATCTAAAAAGCCGCTATTTGATGTGACGCATGTACGGGTTTGTTTTTCTTTCAGATTTAACCACTTCGACGGGAACCCCTGAACGGGTTCCGGAACACTTCTGGTTCAAAAATGATCTGAGATGGTTTTCCTGCTCATTGTCCATCAGGTCATCGAAAATGCCGTGGTTTGATGTGTCGCATGTATGGGTTTGGTTCAATTGTATATTTGGCCACTTCGAGCGGGACGCCTTGAACCGGTTCCGGAACACTACCGGTTCAGGTATGGTCTGAGATGATTTTTCTGCTCATTATCCATCAGGTCATCGAAAATGCCGTGGTTTGATGTGCCGCATGCATGGGTTTGGTTCAATTGTATATTTGGCCACTTCCAGCGGGACGCCTAGAACCGGTTTCGGAACACTACCGGTTCAGATATGATCTGAGACTATTTTTCTGCTTACCGCTCATCAGGTTATCGAAAATGCCGTGGTTTAATGTGTCGCATGCATGGGTTTGGTTCACTTATATATTTGGCCACTTCCAGCGGGACGACTAGAACCGGTTCCGGAACACTACCGGTTCAGATATGGTCTAAGATGATTTTCCTGCTCATTGTCCATCAGGTCATCTAAAATGCCGTGGTTTGATGTGTCGCTTGCATGGGTGGGGTACAATTGTATATTTGGCCACTTACAGCGGGACGCCCAGAACCGGTTCGGGAACACTACCGGTTCAGATATGGTCTGAGACTATTTTCCTGCTTACCGCTCATCAGGTTATCGAAAATTCCGTGGTTTGATGTGTCGCATGCATGGGTTTGGTTCACTTTGATATTTGCCACTTCCGGCGGGACACCCGGAACCGGTTCCGCAACACTACCGGTTCAGATATGGTCTTAGACTATTTTTCTGCTTACCGCTCATAAGGTTATCGAAAATGCCGTGGTTTGATGTGTCGCATGCATAGGTTTGATGCATTTTCATATCTGGTCCCTTCCTGGGGTACCGTTCCGGAACACCTAAATGGCCATATCTCCGGATCGGCTGAACCGATCCGAACCATTTTCAATAGGAAACAATGGGACCAGATTCCGCGTCGAATGAATCGTCGGTCATTGAAATCGGATGAGGTTTACTGCCAAAAAGTGATGTGAGTTTTTTTGTACACACACATACACACACACACACATACACACACACACACATACACACACACAGACATCACCTCAATTCGTCGAGCTGAGTCGATTGGTATATAAGACTTGACCCCTCCGGAGGCACTATCAAATTTTCGTTTTTGGAGTGAACATATAGCCTTTCGGTACACCTTGGTGTACGAGAAAGGCAAAAACAGTGACAAAAAAAAGTGCCCACTTCACTTAGGCTACAGAAAACATAAATTAAAGTGAAACAAAAGTTTTTCAATAATTGATGTGTCCTCCTTTGGCCTTCAGGACCTCCTGCAGGCGCTTCGGTATGCTCTCGACCAGGTTTTTTAGGTGCTGTGGATCTAGCTCTTCCCAGGCGCGCTCCAGGGCTTCAAAATAGTTATTTTTATTGGTAACACCAGTTTTGTCAACCCTGGCATCGAGAATCGCCCACAAATTCTCGATGGGATTGAGGTCCGGGCTTTGTGGAGGCCATTCCAGCGGTTTGATCCGACAAGACCAGAAGAAATACTTCGTCTTCTTGGCAGTATGCTTCGGGTCGTTGTCCTGCTGGAATACGAACTTCTCTTCAAGGCCCGTCTGGAGCAGCGAAACCTCCAGATTTTCTCGCAGGATGTTGATGTAGGAATCCGCCGTCATTATCCCGTCGATTTTCACGAGACTACCCACTCCACTCCACGAAAAACATCCTCACACCATTACATTTCCTCCTCCATGCTTCACCGTGCCTTGGATGTGGCGCTCCTGAAGCTCCTCTCCCGATCTGCACCAAACACGAACCCGCCGCTTTCGGTTAAACAGCTCGAATTTTGATTCGTCCGTCCAGAGAACCGTTTTCCAGAACTCTAGGGGCTTATCAGCATGCTCCTTAGCAAACTTAAGCAGTTTGGCTTTGTTTGCCTTGCTGATAAATGGGCGCTTCCGGGCAAGTTTGCTATTCAACCCCTGTTCTACGAGACGGCGACGAACAGTTCGACCGGAAACTGATAACACTAGTTTACAGCATTTTTGAACTCGGTAAGCTGATGATCATTTTTGGTGTAGAATCATGCCCTGAGTTCGGAAACGCGAAAAAAAAAAATCACAGTAGAGCGGATTTTTTTTCGACTTTCCATACAAGGGTGATGGTTTGAAATCGATTTTTGTTCTATTTTTAAGCAAAGTCGCTCACTTCAAATATATCATTCTCCGTAACCAATGCTCCGATTGAGCTGAAATTTTTACTGTAACTCGCCTACATATGATATGTCAAATGAACGTCGAGAAAGAATTTTTAAATCAGGTTTTTCTCATTGAAAAAATACATTTTTTCAAATTTTTTTGGGGATTTTGCTAAAATTTTAGGAGATCATCCCTAAAACTCGCCAATATCTTGAATTTTATCAATCTAACGCAAAACCTGTATTCAGATGATCGAATGGTATTGTATTTAGCTTTTAATTTATGGAAAAAGATTTAAAATTGGTTGAACGAAACGCAATATATTTGAATTTTAGTAAATTACATATTTTAAAAAGTTGTTAAACTCGATATTGAGCTAACACTCAAAAACTGTTCTACTTAAAAATTTTTGAAGGTCGGTTTTGAAATCAGCACTAAATTGTGCTTCAAAAATTTTGGTCGTTGACAGAAGTTCACGATTTTCGTTTTATTTTGTAAACTAGTGTAACTGAAGCGTTTCCTGAATCTCGCGGACAGTTACCTTCGGGTTCTTCTTGACTTCGCGCATGATCTTGGTGTCCATTCTCGCATCCGTTTTCCGCTTCCTGCCTCTGCCAGGGCGATCCACCACTGATCCAAACGTTTTAAGCTTCAGAAGAATTTTGCCAACCGCTGCCTTACTGATACTGTACTTCCTAGCGACAGCCCGGTGCGATTCACCGTTTTGCACATCACGAACTACCAGTTTTCGGATACACAACGGAATTGTTTTCGAAACCACTACGTTCTCCATTTTTTTCAACTTAATCAAACGCGATCACGTAAACAAATGCACCAGGTCAAGCCATTTACTTCAAAACATGTCAAAATATCAAAACATAAACAATCGAGGGGTCTTCCAATGGAAACTTATCGAAAACATATCGATTTTTGAAGTGGGCACTTTTTTTTGTCACTGTTTTTTTTTTTCAACACAAATTGATTTTTTTTCTTTAAGCAAAACTCCTTTTTTTCAGTATTCCATAAGTGAAACTTAAAAAGAATATAAAAAATAAGATAATAAAAATAAACTACAGTGTGTTTACTTTAATTTGAACCAAGTAGGGTAAAAAATTTAATTTGGACATGTATGTAATTTGGACAGGCACGGTGATGTTTGGCTTGTTCCGAAGAGCTAAGAAGAGTAGATGCTTTTCAATATCGATTATTGGATCAATTAGACCCTATTCTGTTGATTTACGTTGAAAATATGCTTAACAATTGAGAATTTACTTCAAATTTATCGAAAATGTAAATTTTATCACTAAAACCCCTCAAATGCGCAGGTATGCAAGAGGACATACACCTTACCGTCACATACAATATACATCTCAAAACCATTAAATTAATAAATGTAAGAAATTTAAAAGCCTTATTGCAATGAAAAATGTTCAAAAAAGAAGAAGTAGGCAGCCAATCTCTTAACATTCATCTAAAACGCTTAAAATACGTGGTGTCCAAAATATATTACAGGTTTTCTACTGTTGATATATTTTGGTCATTTGAGAAACTACATGGGGATGCCGTGCGATTGCATACTTGGAGGCGTTTTCTGTGGGTCTGGCGATATTTCTTCGATTTTAACAAAAACTGCATTAATTACCAAAATAGATGCCTGTTTAACGAATAAATTTGATTAATTTGCAAGAAAATATTTGTTGATTTATAATACTTCCATCATTTAACAGTATCCATGGCTTAATTTTAAGATAATGGCCCTGTCCAAATTATATATACCTGAGGGTGTCCAAAACATATATTCGATGTCCAAAATGCAATTCTAACAGGCGATTGGAAATTGTGATTTTCTCAGTTTAAAATGGTTTCGTTAAGGTTTCAGTCACCAGGAACTCAAAGTGCAGTCATATTATAAGCGTAAAAGTGACTTTGCAAAATATTCAATTGGTTTCTAAGGAATCTAAGGGACAATGTTTCCAACGTTGTCCTCAGCCTGTCCAAAATACATGAATTACCCTAAATGAGAGAAATTGAAAAAACTAAAAGGTGGGCACTTTATTTTGCCTATCAGTGTATGAACAAAAAAATGAGAACAAATCAGGGTCGCTCATTTTCCCGGAAAACTCAGATGGATTTTTTTTGTTTTTCCCTGACACTACTAACTTTGAAAAATCATAACTCAAAAACGAAGCATCATAGAAACATTTTTTTTAGAAAATGAAAGCAAATTTTCTCAGAAATCAAAAAAATATTAACTGGAAAAATTTTTCCACAACATTTTCCACAGTTGAGAAAATTCGTAAAGAAAATCCGAAAAAACAATGCTCGAACTCGTGGAAAATTAAAAAAAAAATATTTTCGAGAAGGTTATTTCATAAGCTTCAACGCTGAAATTTTTGGAATGCACTTTTTTCTCGTTTCTGAGTTATGGCCAATTTTGTTGAAAAATGTCCAAATGTGTCATATAAGCCTTTTCTTTAAAAAATCATAACTCAAGAACGAAGCATCGTAGAAACAAAGGTTTATATTGGAAATTAAAGTAAATTTTCTCAGATATAAAAAAAATGAAATGGAAAAAGTTTTTACAAAATTTTCCACCGTTGAGAAAGTTCACAAAAAAGCCGGAAAAACTATGCCCGAACCCGCAAAAAAATTTCAAAAAAATATTTTTGGGAAGGTTAACTTACCTTTTTTAACAAAATTGGCCATAACTCAAAAACGAGAATAAAGTGCATTCCAAAAATTTCAGGGATTAAAGCTTATGAAATAACCTTTTCAAAAATATTTTTTTGAAAATTTTCCACGAGTTCGGGCACCTAAAAATTGTGACGTGCTGGAGCAAATCTGAGCCCGGATTCGGATTCAGCGGCCCAAAATCTGTCAGAGACACATAAGTTTGCTCTTGAGAGAGACCAAATGTCATTTTTTGTTTCGCTGTGTTATTAACAAAATTCCGTAAAAAGTTTTTGAAAACAACTAGAGAATTTCTTCCAACGTGGAAGATATTTTTCCTGAATGATTACGTATCAGATCGATTTAGCCTTAGCTTAGATCACATCCTGTCAACAGGATTAGTACTTTTGTTTAGTCATATTTTTTTGAAATTCCAAAATACTTAAAAAACACATTTTGATTCCAATAGGTTTGGCTGACATTTTAACCAGTGACTTCATTCAGGATGCCGATCAAAATATGGGGGAAGACTTGAGAAACAAAAACATTTTTTTAATAGGACAGGCTTTCTGTTCATGCATTGCTTTGTAAATTTGTCAAAGAATTCTTCCAGGGATCCTTCCAGGAATTCATTCAGGATATATTCTTGGGATTTCTTCAAGAGGTTCTTAAGAAATTTCTTGGTGAACTCTTTTGGATCTAGTCCCCGGGTTTCTTCAAGAATTTTCCCAGCTATTTCTCCAAGAATTCATTCAAGGATTTTCTAGAAGTTCCTTCAAGGACTGCTTCTGAAATTTGTACATTTATTCTTTCAGAAAATACTGAAGGAGTTTCTTCAGGGATCCTATTAAAAATAGTTCCTTCAATGTTTCTTGTGCATTTCTCTAGGAATTTCTCTACAAATTTCTTCATAAATTCTTGTTTGAATTCGTCTAGGCGTTTCCCAATAAATTCCTTCATGTGTTCCCTCCGAGATTTCTTAAGAAGTATCATCAGTGGCTGAAATTTCTTCACAGTTTTACGCAGGATTATATCTAGAAATTCTAGCCGGAATTCCTCCAGAGATGTGTTTTTCTAGAGTTCCTTCGCAGAATCCTTCAGAGATTCTTGCAAAAAATCCTCCATGGATGCCTCCAGATTGTTTATCCAGGAATTCTTTAAAAAGCTCTAGATGGAATTCCTCCAGAGGCTTATTTGGGTATTCTTTTACATATTCTGCTGGGAAAGAATCAATGATACAGGCATATATTCTTAAATTCTTTATATTCAAAAATTCCACTCATAAATTCTCGAGAGATTCTTTTAGAAGTTCCTCCAAGAACTGTTTCATAAATTCATTTCAGGATCTATTCAGACCTTTATTCAGGAATTCTTCCAGATATTTAACCAGTGATCCTTTCAGATTTTTTTTTTGAGTTTTATGCCTTAGCACTTCTCAATGTTTTCAAGAAATATTCCTGGAAGTACATGCACAGGGTTCTCTAATTCCTTCAGATAATACTTAGGAGATTTCTTTAAAAAAATCTTTCGTTTCAGTAAGTTTCTAAATAATTCTTTGGAAAATTTCTCCAGGACTAATAAATACATCAGTGAATCCCTCAGAAACTCGTAAAGGGTGTCCATTAGAAATCTCTTCAGGGATAGCATCGGAAACTACACCAATTTCTCCAATAATTTTTCAGAAATTACTTCGGTAGTTTTTCTGTGGAACTATTTCCAGAATTCCTCAAGAAGATTCAAATGAAAAGCTTTTGGGATACCTTCAAAGATATCTCAGGGAATGGCTTCCGGTATTCTCCCAAGGATTACTCTAGGAATTCCTCCAGAGATAACTGCAGATTAAGCGATTTTAGTCTAGGAATAAATCGAGTAATTTTTCCAGATTTTTTTAGCCATCTCGGGTACTTCAGTGTTTCCTTCGAAAAATGCATAGAGGATTAGGAATTCAAACATTCCATCAGTACTTTTTTGGCCAAAAGTTGGAAAAACTGCAGAAAAAAAATATTGGAAATAATCAGAAGGAATCCCAGGAGATAATTATGACTGAATAGCAAAAGCAATTTCAAAAAGATCATTTGTAATTTGTAGAACTTCTGGAAGCAATTACCGCAAGATTTTTAAAAAGGAAATTTCATTTAAAAAAAACACAGAAGGGCAAGAAAAGCCTCTATGGCCGTGGTTACCAAAGTGTGGTCCGCGGGCCGCACGTGCTGTCCAATTCTCTGTGTTGTCGAAGAATTCCGTGCAATGTTTCTTATGGAAGTTGTTCTACTCCTGAAATAATCAAGAATAACGTGATGAATGTTTTAAAAATCGATCTAGGTGTTACAATACGAGCAGTTGAAAAAATGAGCCAGAGAATCACTGCTCTATAGGATGAACATTCCATATACTGGGAGAAAATACATGGTTTTTCATATACCCGATTGGGTTATTAAAATAAACATGTGTAAGAAAGATAACACAGCGTAACAAAAATTAACTTTTGGTCGGTCTCAAGAGCAAACTTATGTGTTTTTGACAGATTTTGGGCCGCTGAATCCGAATCCGGGCTCAGATTTGCTCCAACACATCACAATTTTGAGCTATACCTCAATTTATAGGGCAAAATATGCGATTTTGGGCTTTTTTGACTGCAAGCCATTGAGCATGGAAATATTTTTTTTTTTCTGAACAATGAAAAGGTTAATTAGTCAATTAACATCTAAATTAACGACTCATGCAAAATATTTCGTTTTACCAAATCGAATTTGATAGTTTTAAGTGATTTATGTTAGGTACGATATTTCCCATACAAGTTGCATGCAAGTTTTCATACTATCATAAAATGCTTAAATCTATCAAATTTGATTAGGTGAAACGAAATATTTTGCATGAGTCGTTAATTTAGATGTTAACTGACCAATTAACCTATTGATTGCTAAAAAAATATTTCCATGGCTTGCTGCCAAAAAAGCCCAAAATCGCATATTTTGCCCTACAAATTGAGGTATAGCTCAAAATTGTGATGTGTTGGAGCAAATCTGAGCCCGGATTCGGATTCAGCGGCCCAAAATCCTTCGGAGACACATAAGTTTACTCTTGAGACAAAAAAATGTTGCGCTGTGTAATTCCATAAAAAAAAATCCAAAAACTTAGTTAACCATAACTTTTTCTCCCGATACATAGAATGTTCACGCCATATAGACATTTTCATGCTTCACGAAACTTTGCAGATAACATATGTATGTGTCATTATTGTACATGGGATGGACCACACCTCATACAGTTTTACCCACGCTCCTTTCTTGCTGAAATTCCCAAAGAAATCGTAAAAAAAATCTGAAAGAATCCAGGAGATATTTCCGAAGAAATCCCTGTAGAACCTTTTGCAGAAATCAGTGGAGGAATTACTAAAAGAATAGCTGAGAATATTTTTGAAAAAAAAGTAATAGTATATTTCCTATGAACATCTCTGAAGGCATTGTGAAGTAATCCCAGGAAAATTCCTGAAAAAACATAGGAGGAAATTCTAAAAAAAAAACACCTTGAAGAATACCTGAGGAAACTTCTTGGGAAACTCTTGGTGGAACTCCAACAGTAATTTAAAAAAAAAAACTTTAAAAAGTTCCTAGAGAAATTCTTTATATGGGATTTTCTTAAAAATATCCAGAAGAAATCCGAAAAAACCTCTTAAGAAATTTCCAATATAATTGCTTTTGACATTGCTAAATAAATTTGTGGAAGAAACACACGAAGGACTACTACTGAAGCTCCTGAAAGAATCTCTCAATGAGTTTCTGCAGGAATCTTTGAAGAAATAGCAGCTAGAGTCCCTGAAGGCAATAATGCAAGATGCTGTGGATATTTGCAATGGAATTCTTGGGGAAAATTTTGAAGAAATCTCTAGAGAATTTGTAAAAAAAATATATGCCTTCATAAATTTCTGAACCACAGGAATGTAAAAAAAGTCGCTGGCTGAAACAATTTCTGATGCAATCTATGAATGAGCTTCTGAATGCGGATAGGAGCTAGCCTAGGGCTGAAAACCTCCATGTTGAAAAAATATAAAGCTTTTGTATCCCTCGAGAAAATTAAGCAAGAATCCTTGTAAAAACTTCTGATTCCTTCAGAAGATTTTCTAAAGCAGTGGTGTTCAGCACTTTCCTCAATTTTGCACAACATTTGACTAGCAATCAATAAAAACTGAAGAGATGTTTTACTAATTTATGCTAAGTCCAAAGCTAAGTGTTGTAGCTCACTATTTATTTATTAAATTTATTTATTTTGTACTAAGCTTCAGATTGAATACAAATTTGCTTATCATTTAGTGATTATGAAAAATAAGTTTTAAGCAATTTTGTTGATAAAATGCGAAAAGTGCTGAGCACCACTGTTCTAAAGGATACCCTAGAATCTCAGGAGAATATTCAGAAGGAACCCATGGAAAACTTCCTCAACTTTTTCTTGGTAAAAATTCCGAAAAAAATCCCATGGGAATATATGAAGGAAGCCTTGGAAATTTTCTAATGGATTCCCTGGAAAAGTTTTTGGAAGAATTCTTGAAAGATTTTAATTATATCCAAAGATATCCAAAGTGCAGTTTTGGAAGGCACCCAAAGAAGATTTTCTCAAAAAATCTGTGGAAAAAAATCTGAAGGAAACTTTGACGAAATTTGTTTATGCAACCGTGGAACAATCATCTTAACGAATCCCTGAAATTATTATTGAAGTAAACTTTGTAAGATTCCCAAAGAAACACTTTTTATAATTACTGAAGGAATCCAGGTTTTTTTTATCTTCTAATAAAAAGTTGAACGAATTTTCTGAAAGAATCTCATGAGAGATATCTGATAAAAATCTATGCCGAAATTTCAGAGGAGACCATGGAACTCATGTAAGGAATTCTTAAAGAGTTATTTGATTTGTTTTCAGTTTCAAGATGATCCTTTGGGGAACTTCGGAGAAATTTATGAATGATTTTAAAGATTTTCTAAGGAAATCTGTGGAACAATTCTAAAATAAATTATCAGAAAAATCTCAGAAGGTAGAATTTACTAAAAATTTACTAAAGTGTTGGACAACTTTCTAAACCAATCACTTGAGGAATTTCTGAAGGATCCTAAAGTAGTTGTATGCTATAACCAATGAAATGGGTCATATGTCCCTAACGGATACCACTTGTTGCATCCCACGGCCACCCATGAAGTTGTTAGTCTATATCTGGTTCACTGCTGAGTGTCATTTTAACTTTTATTTCTTTCGACATTCGCACTACGTGTTCAGCCTACGGAAGTCTGCCGTATTCCATTCGTTTCACAATATTCGCTTCTTTGTATACTCGATACAACTAGTGCTTCATGCATCTGCGTCATACATCATTTTCTTGTTTTGTACCGAGATTTTTTCGCTGCACTGCTCTCAAAAGCTCTGAATACTATTTAGTTTTCTTCCCTAAACGTTTAGGCCTCCTAACCGTAAAGGGCTACCAGAAGAATTAGTGTGTTAGACAGAGCGATATTTTACGCATGTATAAGTTATGAGACCAGAGCTGGTTATGAAATCCGATGAAGGCCTCATGGGACAGTATTGTCACATGTCTCAAGCATTCCACGAAAAACAAATTCTTCAACAACCCTTAACACATACCCATCCATCACGACCTCAGCACTAACACCACTAGGCGTGCTATTGTCTCCACCCGCAATCATGTACTTCGTGTTGGTCGAGTTGAACGTCACGACTATTCTTGTTTTTCAGAGGAGTATAACATAATCAATATCATCAACAAAAACGAGTGCAAGATAATCATCCGAGCCAATGACCTTGGATGTAACGGGGTTGAACTAATGTTAATAATGTATCATCAAATCTTGTTTACCGTAAATTCATAGCAAATTTCGCAACGCCGTATTGCTTGTCTACGACAAAGCAAAACTGTCCCATTTCTCCGAGCATGACAATCCATTAAATTCATCTCGCTGTCACCCGCACTAATTGCTGCTGTCAAGCCGAAGCAATTTCTGTTCCAATAATGACAACGACCGCTCTAACACCGTTTCTCCGAAGTCGTTGTCGTCGTCGACATCTCCTATAGCGTCATTGACAGGCGCTCATAAGTACATTTGTCGCATGTCATCCATATTTCGGTTGTCACTTTACCTTTAAGGTTTGCAGTCTCATTTTTGTTGGGTAGAGAGCGATGCTTATATATTGAAGAGGAATTAGGGGAAAATGCGTCGTTGGGTTAAAAGTGTACACTCCACGATGAGAACTTCCACGGAAATCATTGCTGGTTTTTGTAGGCCCCAACGTTCTGCCTTAAGAAATCAGTGTTTACTGTATACTATACATTCATGAACAATAGGGAATCGCGCCACTTGGGCGGTGGCTTATATATTCGTCTGTTTTCCACTATAACTCAGTCAAATTTGAACCAATTGACACAACTTTTGGAATGTGGTGAGATAGATATAGTATCTACTCGAGTACAACATTTCAAGTCAATTGGTTCAAAATTGACTGAGTTACAGTGGAAAACAGACGAATATAGAAGCCACCGCCCAAGTGGCGCGATACCCTATATACAATATTGTTAATCAAATACTTGAAAGCATGTCATGTTGGCAAATGAATCAATCGACTTAGAATTCTGCGTTTCCCGACTGATCCAACTACGTACACTCCAAGAAAAAAATGTTAACCCCACTTTCCCCAGCCGCAAGCAGCATCATCGCAACATCCTCGCCGGCGGCGTTGACAGATTCACCGATATTAACTTCGGCGGCCCATTGGCAGCTCGTTGACTTGTTGACATCAAATGTGGCGCGGGTGTTTATTGCAAGATGCTTTTAAATTTCGCTTCGTCCCATCATCATCATCGGCGGATTCCCCCCTTTCTAACGAGACGAGTGTCAGAGCACTAGTAGTGCTCGTCAATCGCTCGTCCCGAATGCGTCGCCAAATGATATGAACGTCGTCTGTTATTGAACCTTGGACATTTGCCGTTTGATGTCATCCGTCGTACATACCTAGGCATTTCTATTTAACTCTATCGCTCGCTCTCAGTAAACGGTCATCCCTACCCAGGCGCACTTGAATCTGGCATCGCGCACACTAAGGGGCTGTCCATAAACCACGTGGTCATGTGGGGGGGGGGGGTCGGCCAATGACCATTTTGTATGGACCAAAAAAAAAATTTGTATGGACAAATGACCACGCGGGGGGGGGGGGGGGGGGGGGGTTAAAAAGTCCCAAAAAAATGACCACGTGGTTTATGGACAGCCCCTAATGCCGCGCCACCGCCGAAAGGTTAGCTAAACGGTAGTTGGAAAATGACGGGACTGCCGGTTGCTGGCTATGGGACTAGGTGCCTTTCGAGAGATGAACAAAAACTAGCCAACGATGAGGGATACTCTTCACAGAAATTCAGGTACCCCCATATACAAATTAACAGTTAGTGAACCCAGATAAATGTGTGTACGAATAACTAATAATCGTAATTAGGTGCCGGATCGTCAGCCGGTAAACCCATTGGGCAGAAGTGAGTGGCCTCTCTGAACTCTCTGGAGTCCATTCGGTTGTGGTCGATCTGGGTGAGGACTGATGATAATGGTGAGTCGGTAGTTGATGCGTAGAAAATCAAAGAAATGTTTCTACAATATTATGTTGATAATATGCGATACCTACCTTACCTTGATACCTTGTTGGCTAAAAAGTAACTTTACTCCAACGCCGAGCGTATAGTAGAGCACCATCTTCGTCGATCTTGGGCGATGTTCCTCCAGTTTCCCCGAACGTGTAGGGATCGTAGATCTTCTTCAACCGCGTGCAGCCAGCGAGTTCGCGGCCGTCCACGAAGTCGCTTACCTCTACTGGGTTCTCTGCTGAATATTGTTTTCGCTATTCTTTCATCCGACATTCGCATCCAGTCCAGTCCACTGAAGTCTGCCGTATTTTATACGTTTCAAAATATTCACATCTTCGTACACTTGGTACAACTCGTGATGCATGCGTCTGCGCCACACTCCATTTTCTTGTTTCCCACCGAGAATTATCCGCAGCACTTTGCGCTCAAAAACTCCAAAAGCTTTCCGGTCTACCTCCTTTAACGTCCACGTTTCGTGACCGTAGATAACAACCGGAGAAATCAGCGTCTTATACAGAGCGAATTTTATTTGCGTTTGCAAGTTACGGGACCTAAGCTGACTACGCAATCCGTAAAAGGCCCTATTCGCAGCTGCAATACGCCTTTCCACTCCACGGGAACGTCATTGTCACATGTAACAAGTGTTCTAAGATAAACTAATTCTTTAACAACTTCAAACACATCCCCACCAATCACTACCTCAGCACTAACACCACTAGGCCTGCTTCTGTCTCCACCCGCTATCATGTACTTCGTCTTAGTAGAGTTAATTGTCAAGCCTATCCTCGCTGTCTCTCTCTTCAGAGGAGCATAAGCTTCCTCCACTGGCTTACGATCGATGCCGATGAGATCAATATCGTCCGCAAAACCGAGGAGCATGTGCGACCGTGTGATGATAGAGCCATTCTTCTGCACGCCCGACCTCCTAATCGCTCCTTCGAGTGCAATGTTGAACAATAAATTTGAATGAGCATCCCCCTGCTTCAATCCATCCAAGGTCACAAACGACGTAGACACTTCGTCCGCGATCCGAATACTTGATTTTGATCCATCCAGCGTTGTGCGTATCAGTCTAATTAGTTTCGCCGGAAAACCATGTTCTGACATTATCTGCCAAAGCTAATTTCTTTTCACTGAATCGTACGAAGCTTTAAAATCAATGAACAGATGATGAGTTTGCAAGTTATATTCCCGAAATGTATCTAGGATCATCCGCAGGATAAACATTTGATCCGTCGTTGATCGGTCCTCAGCGAAATTCGCCGGCGAATTTATAAGAGGTCGAAGTCTGTCGCCGAATTTATAAGAGTAATTCCTCTGCTATTTTCACATTCCAGTCTGTGCCCTTTCTTGTAAGTTGGGCATTTGAGGCCATCCAGCCAGCTCTTGGGCAATTCTTCATCTTCCCAAATCTTTATAATAATCTGGTGAATTGATTGATGTAGCTGCTCGCTTCCGTGCTTAAGAAGTTCGACCGGGATCTCGTCCTTCCCAGCAGCCTTGCTGTTTTTCAGCTCCTTAAGGGCCTTTTTAGCCCAATCCTGTGTTGGTGTTCATCCTGTTCCTGGGTGCTCTTTCGCTGCTACCATTCAACAAATCTTCGCAGTGCTCCTTCCACCAAGCTTTAATCATTGTTTCATTTGTCAGCAAATTTCCTTCCAGGCGATTGCACATGGCTGGCACCGGCGCAGTCTTGTGCCGCGCACCATTGACAGTTGCATGAAACCTCCGCATATCACTTCCATCCATGCTTTCCTGCGCTACAGAATTAACATCGTGTTTCCGTTTCTTGTTGCGAAGGATTGTTTCTCTTATGCTCTCACAACCCACATTCCTAAAATTTTTGCAAGCATGTTTGGTCAAGTCAGTAGCGACAGGACTGACGGGTCAAAAACAAATGATTCCACTGGATTTGGTGTATTTAATGAGCTTCATAGCGCCGCCCATAAACTTCAAAGTCCTTGCTCAGTATACACTACGCATTAGAGCGAATTGTCTCTTGTCCTCTGATCAATGTTTCATTTTTACGGATACTCTCAGCTCAATTGAGGCTATCCGCTCAATGAGGCCGGTGAAGCACTCTCCGTATTTCCTGAGCGCAATTCGATCAATTCTGAGTGCTTTATCGCATCAAGCATATAACATCACTTTGGTTTGGGTCCCTTCACATTGCTTGATCCCGGGAAATGAGAAAGCGGACTCACTCGCCAAGGTGGGCGCTATGGAAGGCGATATTTATGACCGTCATATCGCCTTCAATGATTTTTTTTTTCAATTGCTCGCCAGCATGCCTTGGTCAGTTGCAGGGGAATGGGCAGGTGATTACATTCAATTCCCCCACAGGTATCGAAGACGGCGTGGTTCAAGGGGTTGGACATGGGTCGAGATTTTATCAAGATAATGTGTCGACTTATGTCCAATCACTACTCTCTGGGCTCGCATTTCTATCGTATAGGGCTCACAGATAGCAACCGTTGTAGCAGTGGTGCAGGTTATCAAGATATCAACCATGTTGTGTGGGAATACCCCGAATGTGGTATTGCCAGATCCGATTTATGTGCATCCCTCAGGGCCCGAGGGAAACCAGAAAAGGAAGACATTAGAGATGTGTTGGGTAAACTTGATCTTGAGTATATGAAGCTTGTGTACGACTTCTTAAAGCAAGCTGAAGTCTTGTTGTTCCACTTGTCCACCTCGTGTCTTTGTTTGATATCCCAGTTTTGTTGCTCCACTTGTCCACCTCGTGTCCCTTCGAAAATCGTCTGTTTGTATCGTTACTGGTTGTTTGTCCACTCTACGTTTGTCCAGCAGCAATACGCCACATCATGCTGTTAAGTGTCAATGAAAAGCCCTCATCACCCTATCCTTTTCTCAAATATTATTGTTACCCCTAACCTCGACTAAACCGCGAGTTTTAAGGTTCCCCAAAACTAACATAGTTTTAGTCAAACACATAAAATTGTAAGAAATAAAAAAAATAACTGAATTCGGCTCCGTTACGCTTGTTGGCGCATGAGCCTCTTTCAAAAAAAAACCGGGTTCCGGTCAATAGCATTCAACTCCCTTCAGCTGATAAACGTTGGATATGAAAAAAAGCAAGGTTCTGTGATTTCTTGAACTACAAGATAATGATCCGAGTCCAATGCTCGGACCTCACATCGTCGACTAACACGTAGTCTATCTGGAAGCAAGTACCACCGCTCGTGTGTTGCCAGACGAGTTTTGGGTATTCTGACGTACGAAGTAGGCATCTAGAGCTGATTGCCATACCCCTAACAGTAGCGAATGAAACAAGCCGCAAAGAATAATCGTTGATAACGGAATGAAGGTTTCCCGTTGAGTTTTGTTTTTGGAATTGTGCATCATTCGATGGAGAGACCCAGACTACCCGTGATGGAGAGATAGATTGAGGCACATGAATGGGTGAGCTCGTTTCATGCTATCATTTCATTATGAAGCTTTAGAGTAACGTTTATGCAAATTTACGACCAAGTAGAATATGAGCCTTTTAAGCTGCTTAAGAGATGTATGAATGCTGCTTGCTTAACGTTTTGGGACTATATAGCACCAAATGAGAAATGACTGCATAAAATTATCTACTCGATAAAATTGATTTCTGTCTTCGAAAAAGCTATTACAAACCTATTCCTCCATTGCGAAAAATAAGAGTACTTAATAGGATCTTAGACGTCATTGATCAGGATCACAAAGAAGTATGGGGCTGTCCATAAACCACGTGGTCATTTTTTTGGGACTTTTCAACCCACCCCCCCCTCCCCAGCCCGCGTGGTCATTGGTCCATACAAAAATTTTTATTTGTCCATACAAAATGGTCATTGGCCGAACCCCCCCCCCTCATGACCACACCACGTGGTTCATGGACAGCCCCTATGTAAAAAAGATACACCAATACAAAAAAAAAACAGGCGCCAAAAGGTTAAGCCATCCCTTGGAAAGGTATGTGACTTTGAGACTTGTGTACGATTTTAAGCCTCCCAGCATCCACCGAGTTCAGAAATTCTCTTTTTCGGATCAATCATTTAAAAAGATTTTTTTTTTAAATGAATTCAGCTTTAATCCAGTTAATTCAACTCTGTTAACAAGGAATCATATTGCTTAATCAAAACTTATTGTGCTATCTGGTAGGACTAGTAAGACCGTTTACCTTTCTCCCACCATCCGGTCAAAGTGCTAATCTACTCAAACTCATCATTTCCCGACCTGTGTGCTGGTGAGCAGATATTGTTGTTCTCCCCTACAATGTCCAACGCGCGCTGGTGGTGTAGTGCGTCCACCTGATGACCGCCAATCCATCAGTGCACCATCATGATGGACCCATCCATCGCACCCATCCGAGGGTCTAACCTTACGGGATCACAACAACACCGCGTGGATGTGTCTTATCTCTCTTTCGTGATTCTCCCTCCAATGACGCAGCATCGCTCCACGGGACGAATGTTCCACCACCGATGCGATCTTCAACTTGTCACGCAGACAATCAGCGTGCGAGGCAGCAAAAAAAAAATCAGATGCCATGCCATGGTTTAACTGAATACCTGGATGGGTAATTAATAATCAACCCGTCGTAATCGAGCCGAACCGATGCGATAGGGATATAACTGTTTTCGGGGCTCTCCGCTGTGTGGCGATCGATGAGCTATTTATATTTGGGACGTATGTGGACTCACTTAATGGCATCAATGATTGAATCGTTATCAAAATCTACCATCTCTCCCAATCCAATTTGTCACGTCCCTGAAACATGGCGATAACTCTACCCTCTACACGACACCGCCTCGTCGTAATGAACCGTAATTGAAAATTATGTCTTACATATGCAAATCAAGTGCTTGTTGGCGGGTTGGCTTGGCGCGTACTCACACTCACTTTCGGAGGTCCCAACGACGGACGACCATGGGATTCTCGAGAAGCGTTAAAATATCTTTATTCCTTTCTTCCGAGAGTTCTCCGGTGGCGAGGTTGACGCGATGTGGTGTGGTCCTCGGCCGGGCGCTGCTGCAGAACTGATTACGCCGATGATAAATAATTTGCGTCCTCGGTAAGTCGTCGTCGTCGTCGTTTGCCCTACGTTTGAGGGTCCCGCCAACGGGGCCCTGCGGTTCATAAATTTCCAGCTTGTAATAATACTAATTATAGATAATAAATTTGCTTTTAATATGGCTTCTCGGTGGTGGCGCGGTTCCACCGGAGGCCGTTTTTTTTGTTGTTGTTGGGATGAGAAGCAATACGCCGGGAAAAGTATGCGTAGCGAAATTTGGCACTTTTACAGCGCAAGCTGGATGGATACCCGGGCTAGCACCTGCTCGTCACTGCGTTAGTCTTATGTATAGTGGATGCTTGTTGAGCCCGTGAATGCCTTCCAGGAACGGAACCAATTACCGAAATGTGTGACGGGGACAACCGCTGATTTTTAATGTAAACTGAGGTGAATGGGTTATACGGAAATAATTTGAGAGGATCACAACCTAGGTTATTATGTAGTAATGGCAGAAACAACAGACAATAACGATTTAAACTCTGTAATGTTTAGAATAGCCGAGATGCTTGTACTGAATACTAATATTAAATACTGATATAATTACTTTTACGGAAAACTTACCAGATTTCAGTCCTCCTGGCATTATAACACACCATAAATAGAAACAATGCATAGGTGCTTCGCAGGAGGTTACTAATGTGGCTGCAGAAAATGTATCTACACTCAAGCCTCTGTTAACATTCATTATATTTACGCCCGTTACTACTTGTAATTTACTCTATTACTCTGTTTAATAATATGATATAACCAGAATTATACAAGTAGCAATGCTTTGTACAATTTATTTTTGAAATCGCCGGAATATGAAATCTAAATAATAGTTTTTAAAGAAAATCTTTGATGGGTACTCCAAAGAGCTAGGGTATTCAGCAGAAGTTTTTAGAAACCAAAAGAAAATAAATGTCACATACTTGAGTAATAGATGTCACATAGCTTAACACTCCGAATACCGTGATAAAAAAAACGTTACGCGGAATACCGTGATCAGAAAAAGAGTGGGAAATTGAACTTTGAGCAGCTCGTTCTCAGCCGCCTGTAAACCGATTGTCAATTTTCTTTCAGGGATCTTTTACCCAACTATTCTACTTTAATTTTATACATTTAAAATATCAGTTTCAGCAGATCTAGATCAAAATCAAAGACGTAATAATGTAGCATCCATCAATCCGAAGCGCTTTGTCGAAGACTCCAACCCTCTAGGATGCATACCGTGATCACTAGAGCGTCGTATCGAAAGATAAAACTTATCTAGATCAGTTTTAGCAGATCTAGATCAAAACCGATGACGTTAAAATGTAGAACCAAAACATTCAAAACACTTTGTAGAAGACTCCAACCTTCTAGGATGCATACCAAGAAAACTAGAGCGTCAAATTGAAAGATAAAACTTATCTTGATAAGTTTTAGCAGATCTAGATCAAAACCGAAGACGTAAGAATGTAGTACCAATCAATCCAAAGCACTTTGCCGAGGACTCCAACCCTCTAGGATGCATATCGAGAACACTAGAGCGCCAGATAGAAAGACAAAACTTATCTAGATCAGTTTCAACAGATGTAGATCAAAACCGAAGACGTAAAAATGTAGTATCAACCAATTCAAAACACTTTGTCGAAGACTCCAACCCTCTAGGATGCATACCGAGATCACTAGAGCATCGTATTGAAAGATAAAACTCATCTAGATCAATTTCAGCAGATCTAGAACAAAACCAAAGACATTAAAGTGTAGCTCAATCAATCTTGACAACTTTGTCCAAGACCCTAACCCTCTAGGATGCTTGGCAAGAGCACTGGAGCGCTTGTTCGTCGAGAGCCGCAATTGATCGTAGCTAGGGATGTTCAAGATAGTTGCGAACATTTTATATTACCTCTACAATATGCCTTATTAGCAGAATTCACGTTTTGTAGTCATTTCAAGTTGTCACGACCTTGGTCAGACTTAAATTTTTCATGCAAACAAAAAAAGAATAATATTTTTAAAAACCTTCCTTACTCACGCTATTCTGGAGGAAAAATGAGCATCCCTAACATGAATTTTGTATAAAATTAAAGTAGAATAGTTGAAAAAAATCCCTGAAAGAAAATTGAAAATCGGTTCACAGGCGGCTGCGAATGAGCTGCTCAAATTTTTAGTTCCCACTTTTTTCCTATCACAAGTGTATTCATTGAAACCATGCAGAAGGTGATTTGTAGTCGGTCACTAGGACGAAGAACAATTTTTCTGTATGTTTTTTGTGTACAATTTTATAGTTTTTCCTGTTTAATTTTAACATGTATTCCGCCAAATTTTTGAATTGAACCCTTGAAAAAGATGGCATAGACTGCAAGGCCGAAAAATCCCTAAGTTTTATAAATGTCCTTGACGTTCTCGGGCATCGAGTATTTGCATGGCTATCAAACAATGCACGAATTTAAATTTTCATTGAAAAAGTCGTAATATCTTTCAAAGTTCTCATTAAACTCTAAGCTGAGATTCAGGAGTTATCCTAGTTTTGACGATGATGATTAACTTGGACGTGTTATTGGAATACCTGTAAGTAAATGAAAATCGGGTAACGCAAATCCGGGAATTCGTCTAGAGGTCCCTTCCAGAATTCCTCTAATGGTTCCACCAGGAATTCATCGAGGAATTTATTCAGAGTTTTCTCCAGGTATTTGCCCAGGAATTTCTACGGGGATGCCTCCTGGAAATCCTCCAATTATTCCTTCAAAAATGCCTCCAGAAATTCCTCCAGGGACTTCTACAGGTTTTACTCCGGGGATACCTTTAGGGATTGCTCCGGGAGCTCTTTAAGGAATTGCTCCAGGAATTACAAGAATTTATTCAGAGGTTCGGTCAGAAATTTTAGAAATCTGCCCATCATCTTTTCCAGGGATTCTCCCTAGAATTTTTCCAGGATAACCTGAAGATTTTTTGAATTATTTGAAGGAGGAATTTCTAGAGATAATTCAAGGATTTCCTAAAGGTACCCCTGAAGAATTTCGAGGACCAATCAATGCCTGGAACGATCCCCAGATAAATTCCTAGATGAATTCCGGGTGGAATTATTAGAGGAATTCTGGGAGGGACCTCTAGAAGAATTCCCGGAGCAATTCCTAGATAAATTCCTAGAGAAACCCCTGGAAGAGTTTCTGAATAAACCAGTGGAAGAATTGCTAAAAGAATTCCTGGAATAATTCCTGCAGGAATACCGAGTAGAAACCCTGGAGGAATCTCTGGAGAAATTCCATGAGAAATTCCTGCAGAACTCCCTGGAGAAGTTCTTGGATGAATATCAGAAACATACCCCGGAAGAATTTCTAAAGAAATCCCTGAATGAATTTCTAGAGAAATTCTTAGAAAAATCCCCAGGGGGAATTCTAGGAAATATCTCTGGAGGGATTCCTGGAAAAATCCCTGAAACAATTTCTGGATGAACACCAGTAGGAATGTCTGGAGAAACTTCAGGACAAATTATTGATGGAATGAGGACTCCCTGGAAAAAATCTTGGTTCTCAGGAGGAATTCCTGTAGAAATCACTAGAGGAATGCTGGATGGACTTCCTGAAGAAATTTCAGAAGAAATTCCTGGAGAAATTCCTGAAGAAATTCCAAGCGGAATTCGCTTTGGAATTTCGGGAGGAATTCCAGGAGGATGTTGAAGAAATTTCTGGAGGAATTCCTGGACGAATCTATGGAAGAATTTTTTAGAGGAGTCCCTGAAATTTCTGGAGGAATTCCTGGAATACACCCTTGAAGAATTCGCGGAAGAATCTTTGGAAAAAAATCTGGAGGATTTCCTGAAAAAAATCCTGAAATAATTTCCAAAGGAATCCCTGGAGGATTTCCCGGGAAAAAATCACTGTAGGATTTCCCCAAGAAATTCTTGGTGGAATTCCGGGATCAATCATATGAAGGAAGTCCTGCTTAATTCCTGGAGGGATTCCTGATGGAATTTCTGGAGGAATTCGTGAAATATTGAATGGGGGAATCACTGAAGCAATCCCTGGAAAAAATGCTGGAGGCATATCTGAAGGAATCACTGGAGGATTTCCTGGAGGACTTCCTGGAGAAAGTCCTGGAGAAATTGAGGTAGTAATTCCTTGAAGAATTCCTGTTGGAAATCTTAAAGGTATTCCTGGAGGAGTTCCTGAATGAAATTCTGAAGGAATGCCTGAAGAAATCTCTGGAGGAACTCCTGGAGGAGTGCCTGTTTTTTTTTTGTCTGTATTAACGAGGAGTGCCTGGTGGTATTCCTAAAGGAATTCCTGGAGGAATTACTAGAGCAATCCCCAGAGGATTTCCTAGAAGAATTCCGGTAAGAATGCCTGGAGGAACCCCATGAACAATTCCTGGAGACATACCTGTAGAAATTCCTAGAGGAATCTCTAGAGGGGTTCCCAAGAGAAATCCTTGAAGGAATTCTAGGAAGAATTCTCTGAATAACCACTGGAGCCCTTTCGGAAAGAATCCATGGAGGAATCCCTGAAAGAATCTCTAGAGAAATTCATAGAGGAATCGCTAGAAGAATTCCCATAGGAATTCCTGGATGAATCCCTGTAGTTTTTTTTAAATAGTCCTTTGAGGAATTCCTGGAGGAACCCCAGGAAGCCTTCCTGAAGATATCCAAGGATCAATTTCTAAGGGAATTCCAGGAGGATTTTCTGAAGAAATCCCAAGGGAAGTACTGAAGAATTCGCTAAAATTTCTGAGGATATCCTGAAGGAATATTGAACAGAGTACGTACAGGAGCTCTTGGAGGAATCCCTGTAGCAGATCCTGAAGTAACTCCAAGAGGAATTCCTAAGCAAATCCGTAAACAGTTCCTAGAAGAAGTCTTGGATCAATACCTGGAGGAGATTCTAAAAGAATTCCAGGTGGAATTTTTGTAAGAGTCCCAAGATGAGTTCTTAGAGTCATTTTTTAAATAATCCCGGAAGTTGTTCATGAAAGACTCATAGAAGGAATTCTCAGGTGAATCCCTAGAGGAATTCTTGGAGAAAATTTTGAAAAAAAAAACCATGTGGAATTCCAGAAGCAATCCCATGAGGAATTATTCAGGGAACATCAGAAGAGCTATCTTAGTGAATTCCTGGTAAAATTTCTGTAAGTATCCCTGGATAAAAAAGAATGAAGAAATTCATGTCTGCAGGAATTTCTGGACGAACTATTGAAGGAATACTTGGATGGTCTCCTAGAGGATTTTTTGTACAATTTGTTTAAGCAATTCCTGAATTATTTTCAAATAATCACCAGTAAAGTTTTATGAAAGAAGTTCCGGAAGACATTCCTGCAAAAATGTTTCTAATAATTCCAGATGGAATTATTGAAGCAATCTCTAGTGAAGTTTTGGAAGGAATATGTGGAGAAACCCCTGAAAACATCTCTGAAGGAATACCTGCAGAAATATCTTAAAGGATCTCTGGAGAAATTCCTGGAGGAAGCCTCAAAACCAGCACTGGAACAATAACTGGAGGAACCTCTAAGGATATATCAAGAAAAATCCCCGAAGAAATGTCAGGTGGAATCCCTAGATGAATTATTGAAAGAATCTATGGAGGAATCAATGATGGAATCACTGGAGCAAGCTTTGGGAAATTCCTAGAGAAATTGTTCATATTCATATTTAGTTTACGAAGCTAGGAACATATCGGGCGAACATGCCGCTTAAAAGTCATCTCAAGTCAAGTCAAAGGAGGGGCCTTCCTGGGCCCTTTTAAGAAAAAATCCTAGCTACGTCAATGTCAATAGTTCTGGAACTAGAAGTTCAAATTGAGCTTTTTCCACCTCAATAGAAAGGTACACTATATATTGGAGAACGATGATAGTAAACTTCTAAGTGGCCTTTGTGGAAATAGAAGCAAATCTTTGTCCGAAATGCGTCAACGGTTAACGGCAGCCGTGCCCATCACTAGGGTCAAGATAGAGAAAGGATGTTAGTTGATGAAAGTTAAAATATAATTGTCATGATTCACGTTGTGTTGGTCATTTGTTGGGCTTACTTGGCCAAATATTTGTCATGTATAATGGGAAATTTTAGTATAATCGACAACCTGCAAGGAGCGCCCACCTTAACACTTGGGAGTTAGAAGCAAAGATGTTTTTGTAGCAAAAACCACTTTCAAGTAAATGAGGTTTAAAATTTTTCACTAATTTTTCATCCCATTCAAAATCGACACAATTTTCTCCGATTTATTGTAATTTTTGTAATCATCGTATAAGCTTAGAAAAGTTCCTGAAAGCTTGAAAACTGATGAGTTTTTTTATGTGCTCAGCTTTACGTCGTCAAAATTGTTACTTACACCCCTTTGCATCTGGACACCTTACTTGGCCACACATATACAATGTAGAAAGCACGAGCTATGCATATTCTTTTAAATTAAAGAAAAGTATGTTTAAGTGACGAAACACCATAAAGCAGTACGTTGCGATCAACCTAATCCAAAAAGTCAAATTCTCTTTGATCATTAAATCGAGTGGGCCATCTGGTGGCACGATCCATTCCGCGGCTGGACAGGAACATCACTGTCATCCAGATAGAGGTATGCAGCGGAGCAGTGCCGTGTGTGGTGATCGACGATCGACGCCACCAACCACGATCATTACAGAACCCATGTCGTAAACTACCATCTGTTGTATACTCAAGAGGACAGCACCAGCAGCAGCAGCAGCGACACAAGATCGTCTACTCCCCGCCGTGTGGAAGTGTCTGTGCGGAACGAATCCATCAAGAGACGAGGACCATCTTGACCGTCCGTCCGTTTGTTTGCTGCCATCCAGCAGCACTATTGAAGCCGTGCGGTCATCTGGTTTCTATCCGCCACCACCACCATCAATTTGTAGCGGATGATTTACCTCCGTTTCGGGATGATGTTGGCTTGGTAGCGCAGCGAGGCGACCGGACGTCTATTTTTACCGCACCGCGTCGTCGGTCGCCGTGACACATAAAGTTTATCCACTAGGTAGGTGCCGAATAACAACAGATGACTGCGCTCTACTGCACTGAGCGCGTCCACTCGAGAGTGAAATTCTTCACGTGACATGTGCCTGCAATGATCAAGCGTCCTCGGTGGTCACCGCAGCGATATAATTCGCATGACGAATGGCCACACTCGACCTCGAACCAGACACGCAAGTTTTGCGGTTACCATAATTTTCGAACTCTGTTCTGCGTAACTTTATTTCTTACTCTCATCTCACATACTTAACAATATTTAATTGAAGTCGAATTTTTCGTTTATTGAGCTGAACATGAAACAATGATTACACGGACTCAACTTGAACCGGTAGAACAATCCCACCGCTACATTCCACACCTTGTTGTCTTCAGGGAGTCCAGCACGACAACAGGTAAGTGACGTTTTTGACGCATCGAGCATGACGTCTTCTTGATAGGTACTCGCTGAATGACACGCTTTTTGATCGACCCAATCGTGTAGAATGATCTGTATTCAATCATTCTGCGTTTTCGCATTCGCTATGGTCACCGACGTAGAGGAAATGCTGCACCTCCCGAGTATCGAAGATTTCTGCGATTTCGTTTCCGTTACAGCACCAGTGATTCAATTTTCACCTACGAGTTGCAGACGGTGCCTCTGCTTCGTAACTTGCTGCGACAACTCTGCACTGCAGTAGATTTCACAGGATAAGAGACATCTGCATGCAGCTTTTGAAGAGCCAGTTATTCACGATTGCTACGGTGATGAACTATCGTATGAATTTGACGACGCAGAAGCAGCAGTTCAAGTGGCGTCGATACTCAAAACTTCGGGATTTACAATTAAGGAATAACGTCGAACGTTCCGGAAGTTCTCGACGATGCACCAATCGAACACTGAGCCCTGTAGTCACTGCACGATCTCCAGAACAAGCAGGCGTTTCCACTGTAGGTCTAGGTCTTACACAACGGTACGAAAAAAGTTGTAATACTACGTGGTAAAATATCTCAGCCTATAGCTCAATTTCATGTACTACAACAGGCAGGGATCAAACGGTAGCATTCTTTGCGTAGTGAAGCGGTACAGCATGAAAATTCAGTATACTGAAAATTGTTGGATGGAATCCACAATGTCAACGGATCTCAGTGAACGTTGTTTTCATGCTGCGCCATCCTCATTAGTTATCATTATTTTACGCACGCACACGCTTACTCACAGATTCCCTCACTAACTTACTCATTTACTCACTCACTTACTCAATCACTCAATACATAATTAACTCATGACATCGCTCACTAACTCACTCATTTACTCACATATTCATTAACTAACGAGCTCACTAAGACACTAATCCACTTAGTCGCTCTTCTGTTCGCTCATTTATCGACTCAGTCATTAATCAATGATTCAACTCACTGCATCACTCACTAATTTACTACATCACTTACTTACTCATTGTATCACTCACAAAAAGGCTCACTTACTTACTATCTCACGCATTTACCAACTCACCCATTCATTAAACTCTAGACTAACATTTGAAAAGGGCGTAACAACCATTGAAAATTTCTGCTTTCTCCGTTCCTCATGAGCGCATTTCTCATTATTCATGTAATATTGACGATCTTGCGCCAAATACGACGCACAGGCAAACAAAATTGTCCCACCACAAAATATGCACACCGGTTTCAGCATACATTGGTTGATGTCGCCGCTACAGTTTTCCAGTAACGGAGCGTTATTTTGGGGTGGTGTTTCGACTAATCGGTTTGTTTATGCACTATTTCCTTTGTTGTTGGATGTGTGAACATTGTGCTGTCAAAGATTGAACATTTGCACGATCGTCGCGAAATCCTTGCAAAGCTCAATATCTGACCAGTAACAGATATAGCAGACTCCCCTCTATCTGATAACGGGATAAGTGTCCATAAATGAAATTAGCTCATTATTGCGACATTTGCACCCATTTAGACTCGGCCGAAATTCATTATCATCACAGTCGAATTTCGCACACGACTTCGCAGCGGCTGGCATGCACAAGTTCGGTTGAGTTCAATACAGGGACGTCGCATGCACAACAGGTAAACAAAATAAGTTTAATTAGTGTGAAATTTTGCTGGGAAATGATGATTCAGTGGATTCTCAAATTATCACAGTAGTCTAAACATTAATGAGAAACCCAATACATCCTCTCTAAAATAAAAACTCTCATTTTTGGTTAAAACCTATGCCGCACAGGGACTGTGTTGGAAACACACATTTTTTTAAATTGCTCGTACGATCACGTTTATGCAAAATATCAATATTTTTCGGTATTTGAAGGTGGTTTATAAACCCAGTGAGGTTGCCATGTCAAAATTATTGCAAAATACACGCTCATGTGAGCGTACGAGCAATTTAAAAAAAATGTGTGTTTCCCACACAGTCATGAACGGCATGGATGTTTACTAAAAATGTGCAGGCCGAACACATTTTTGAGCGTAGCCGTTTTTGCGTGTCACTCATTACCTTATTTTTTACCCACACATAAACTCACTAACAGACTCACTAATTTACTAATTCAAAAACTCGCCAATTCTCTCTCTCGCTCACTTACCTATTACTTGTCAGCTGACTACATTAGTCACTAACAAAATATATTCATTCCTAAATAAGGTCCCGTTGTACATGACCAATATTTGACCAACACCAAGCCCAACACAACGTGAATCATGGCAACCTTGGATGAAGGTCAGACGTCAATGGAAAATATTAGGCATTATGACAATCATTTGCACACTAACAGGCCCACTAACTCACGCATTTGCTCAGACTCATTCATTAACAAGCTTGCTCACTTACTCAAATGCTAACTAATTCACTCATTAACTTAGACTATCCCACCAGTACGTAGTAAGTCGGTGAACAGTTGAGATGTGTAAACCGGTTCCATTTCTGATACCCACCCGTTTTCGCACCATGCGTTCGCACCATCGCACAGTGGGAAAAAATATGTATAAAACGCGAATAAATCCAATATCTCAGCTCGGAGTGGATGAATTCGAATGAATTTTTGACACAAACTGTAAAAATCTCTATAGTTTCAGATAAGGAGGGTGTCATTCGCCGCACGGTGCTGGAAATCAGTGTATTGAGCTCGTTTTACCCCGTTCTCTCTTTCTCACACATTTTTGAGAATATCCTCATCTATTCCCGCCAAGAGCAAGAACAATTTTGTCCCAATTCACCAAAAGTGGAAACAACGAGGTGTGAGTTGATGTGCGGTTCACAGGAGTTTCCTCTAGTAGACCGAGTACCCGTAGACGGTAAGTGCAAGAAAGTGCTTCTTGTTTGAGATGAATGTGTAGTGGAGCAACGTCAAACAAAACTTCGAGCGCTGCCGTAGGAGTTGAAGAGAACGCTCCAGACATCGCCATTAAGCACATCCTTTGGAGATGGCTTAATTTTGATTGGACCGTTCTCACTTCGCCCTTTTGCCACCACACAAGACATCCATAAGCCACTATTGGCCGAACCACAGTTGTGTAAATCCATTTGATATACTTGGGTTTTAGACCCCAAGTTGTACCAAAGGTTCACCGGCATTGCCTCAATGTGAGGTGTCCAGAAAAGCTTGGAATCAAGAATGACTCCAACGTACTTTACCTGTTCAGTCACATCGATTTCAGAATCAAAGAGACGCAAAGGTCGAACGCCATTACGGTTTCGCCTTTCCGTGAAAAGAACAATAGATGTTTTACTCGGATTAACCGAAAGGCCATATTGGCGACACCAACCCTCAACTACCTGAAGGGCGCTTTGCATCAGGTCGAAAAGGGTGCTGATGCACATACCAACTAACAATGTTAGGTAGTCGTCGGCAAAACCATAAGTAGGAAAACCGCTATTATTGAGTTGCCTCAATAGCGTATCTGCTACGAGATTCCACAAAAGCGGTGATAAGACTCACCCTTGGGGGCACCCACAAACACTTAATTTCCTAATCCCTGCTAGACGCAATGTCGAGAGAGATATCGGTTTTTGAGCATTTGGTGAATCCAATTGGAAATCATTGGAGATATACCATGACTCCGTGCGGCTTCCAATATGGCATCGAAAGGCACGTTGTCAAAGGCACCCTCGATATCTAAGAAAACACCCAGACAAGACTGCTTTTGAGCGAATGCTTTCTCGATATCGTAAACAACCTTGTGTAAAAGAGTCACAGTGGACTTACCAGATTGGTAGGCATGTTGGTTCACATGAAGAGGCACGTTGGCCAGATGAACATTACGGATGTGATGATCCACAATGCGTTCTAAGCATTTCAGAAGAAAAGAGGTATGATAGGTCTGAAATTCTTTGCTTCTTCATACGACGCACGACCCACTTTCGGAATAAACTTAACAGTAATATCCCGCCAGGATTTGGGAATATACCCTGTAGCAAAACTGCAAACAAGTAGTTTTTTTAAAACATGTTTGAAATAATCATATCCCTTCTGAAGCAAAATAGGATGAATCCCATCTGCCCCAGGAGATTTGAAAGGAGCAAAGCTATTTAGAGCCCACTCAATCGATTCTATAATTACAATACTCCGAGCCGAAGCTAAAGAATCATAACTACAAGAAAAAGACATCAGGTTCATCCGAAGATGTAATATCCACACATCCAGGGAAGTGTGTGCTGAATAAGCATTCCAGAACTTCCTCATCAGAGGAAGTCAGATCGCCATTTGGCAAACGAAGTTCGTTCACCAGGAAATCCTTAGATTTTGCAAGGATTTTGTTTAACCGACTGACTTCACTCAAGCTGGAAAACAGAGGACTGCTGGAGTAAAATCCATCATCAACGACGCAGCCGAGAGCACTATTGGGTATGTGGAAAAAATTCGACGGAACAAATGGTTCGAAAGAAAGTGCAGAATGTTTTTTAGGAGAAGAACGCAGTACGGTTGCTAATACTGCAGGAAGGAACCTGGATGAACGTGGAACGTTTCAAGCAGTAGCGAAAAAAGCAGAGACGCCTCTGCAAGAAACACGGAAGTCCTACAAGAAGCTCAACGCATCCCGCAACGGCTTCGTGCCGCGAGCCGAAATATTCAGGGATTAGGACGGAGGCCTCTTGACGGACGGACGTGAGGTAATCGAAAGGTGGAAGCAGCACTTCGACCAGCACCTGAACGGCGTGGAGAACGTAGGCACGGGAGCCCACGGCAACGGAAGGAACGACGACGTCAGTGCAGCGGAGGACGGAAATGAACCAACTCCCACGCTGAAGGAAGTTAAGGATGCCATTCACCAGCTCAAAACCAACAAAGCAGCTGGTAAGGATGGTATCGCAGCTGAACTCATCAAGATGGGCCCAGAAAAGTTAGCCACCTGTCTGCATCGGCTGATAGTCAGGATCTGGGAAACCGAACAGCTACCGGAGGAGTGGAAGGAAGGAGTAATCTGCCCCATTCACAAGAAAGGCGATCATTTGGAATGTGAGAACTTCAGGGCGATCACTATTTTGAACGCTGTCTACAAAGTGCTGTCCCAGATCATCTTCCGTCGTCTGTCACCTAAAACAAATGAGTTCGTGGGAAGTTATCAAGCCGACTTCATCGACGGCCGGTCGACAACGGACCAGATCTTTACCGTACGGCAAATCCTCCAGAAATGCCGTTAGGTCCCAACGCATCACCTGTTCATCGACTTCAAAGCGGCATACGACAGTATCGACCGCGCAGAGCTATGGAGAATCATGGACGAAAACGGCTTTCCTGGGAAGCTGACTAGCTGATTAAAGCAACGATGGACGGTGTGCAAAACTGCGTAAGGGTTTCGGGTGAACTATCTAGTTCATTCGAATCTCGCCGGGGACTGCGACAAGGTGATGGACTCTCATGCCTACTCTTCAACATCGCTCTGGAAGGTGTGATGCGACGAGCCGGGCTCAACAGTCGGGGAACGATTTTCACAAAATCCGGACAATTTGTGTGCTTTGCGGACGACATGGACATTATTGACAGAACATTTGGAACGGTGGCAGAGCTGTACACCCGCCTGAAACGCGAAGCAGCAAAGGTCGGACTGGTGGTGAATGCCTCAAAAACAAAGTACATGCTGGTAGGCGGAACCGAAAACGACCGGATCCGTCTGGGTAGTAATGTTACGATAGACGGGGATACTTTCGAGGTGGTGGAGGAATTCGTCTACCTCGGATCCTTACTGACGGCTGACAACAACGTGAGCCGTGAAATTCGGAGGCGCATCATCAGCGGAAGTCGGGCCTACTACGGGCTCCAGAAGAAACTGCGGTCGAAAAAGATTCACCCACGCACCAAATGCACCATGTACAAAACGCTAATAAGACCGGTAATCCTCTACGGGCACGAGACATGGACCATGCTCAAGGAGGACCTGCAAGCACTCGGAGTTTTCGAGCGACGCGTGCTAAGGACGATCTTCGGCGGTGTGCGGGAGAACGGTGTGTGGCGGAGAAGGATGAACCACGAGCTCGCTGCACTTTACGGCAAACCCAGCACGATGGGCGGACCAGGTGGAGCGTGACTTGGCGAGCATCGGGCGCGACCGAGGATGGAGAGCAGCAGCCACGAACCGTGTATTATGGAGAAATATTGTTGATTCAGTTTTATCTTGAATTTGATGTAATACTAAATAAATGAAATTAATGACGGCAGTCTCTTGACGGGCGGACGCGAGGTGATCGAAAGGTGGAAGCAGCACTTTGATGAGCACCTGAATGGCGTGGACCCAGACAACCAGTCATCGGATAAGATGTTGCATAAGATGATTAAGTGGAGGCCTTATGCGTGCATGCCTCCATTTAGGCGCATGTAAAAGGTACGACTATCGCCTCCATTTTATCATCTTATGCAACATCTTATACGATGACTGGTTGACTGGGGAATGCATAGGCACAAGTGACCATGGCAACGGATGAAACGGCTACGCCAGTGCAGCAGAGGACGGACATCCGTGATCCAATTCCCACGCCGCACTGAGGGAAGTTAATGCCATTCACCAGCTCAAAACCAACAAAGCATCAACTGGTATGGGTATCGCGGCTGAAGTCATCTGGATGGGCTTAGAAAAGTTGGCCACCGGTCTGCATCGGCTGGTAGTCAAGATCTGGGAAACCGAACATCTGCCGGAGGAGTGGAAGGAAGGGGTAATCTGCTATTTGAAATGTGACGACTTTCGAGCGATCACCATTTTGAATGCTGTCTCCAAAGTGCTAAATACGCAAAATCTGTATACAGGGGATGGCCAAAATGTTTGGGATAGGCAACTTTTTTTCTCCCACAAAAAAATTCAACATGCTGTAACTTTTCATAGAGTGCATCAAAAAATCTCTAATTTTGACTGTTTGTCAACCTATTATATGTGCATCATTGGTACAAATTTGGGCTCGATTGATAAATTTTTCGCGAAGTTAGAATCGTTCGGGTAAAACACTATTTTTTAGACAACTAATTTTTGAACTGTAATATCTCGGAAACCAGTTAACCGAATTGAATGAATTTTTTATCGTTTATCAACAATATATTGATACTTAGTACGACGTTATGAAATGTTATATTTTCTCATGACGAATTAAGTTATACCGAGTTGAAATTTTTACCCATTTAGAGGAAAATAAGCCAAATTTACAATACCACACAAAAATTACTAAATGTGTTCTTCTTTCAATCTAAATAGGCTATAATATATCTGATTAGAGATAACTTGAGAACAGAAGTGGAAAATCTTTGGATATCAACACTAAAATTTATTGACATTGATTTAAAAAAATTACATTTTTTCGAGAAAAATCCAAAAAGTGTCAATCCATGATAACTTTTTTCAAAGTTTAAAAAGTTCCTATGTTTTGATAGTTTGTGAAGCATTTACATATTGTTAGTGTACGTTCAAAATTTCATTCAATTCGGTTAACTGGTTTCGGAGATATGACAGCTCAAAAATGAGTTATCTAAAAAATAGTGTTTTACCCGAACGGTTCTAACTTCGCGAAATATTAATCAATCGTGCCCAAATTTGTACCAATGATGCACATATAGTAGGTTGACAAACAGTCAAAATTTGAGATTTTTTTATGTGCTCTATGAAAAGTTATAGCATGTTGAACTTTTTTATGTGAGAAAAAAAAGTTGCTTATCCCAAACATTTTGGCCATCCCCTGTAAATGCCTTGAATATCAGGTCCCAAAGATCATCTGTTCGTCGACTTCAAAGCGGCAAACAACAGTATATAGCTTTCCAGGAAAGCTGACTAGACTGATCAAAGCAACGCAACGATTTACAGTGTGCATAACTGCGTAAAGCCTGGAACACATAGCGTCCGTTCCGTCGAGGTTTGCGTTTTTTTGACAGTTTTCCCATGGAAAATGTGTCAAACTACTGTCACGCAAACGTATGCATTGTGTGGGCACTTTAAGGGTTTCGATTGATCCATCCAGTTCTTTCGCAGGGGACTGCGACAAGGTGACGGACTCCCTTGCCTACAGTCAGTACATCGAACTAGAAGGTGTAATGCGACGAGCTAGACTACGAGGTACGATTTTTACGAAATCCGGTTAATTTGGTTTCTTTGCAGTTGACATTTGGAACGGTGGCAGAGTCGTACACATACCTAAAACATTTCCGAGGGTGGTGAAAAGCGACAGCGAACCGAAATGTGTATAGTATTATGGACTCAGTCTTATATATGCAAAGATGTTAAACTAAATAAATGAAACAAAACTTGTTCTTTAACCTATTTTTTATACTTCTGGTCACTTAACATTTTGGGTAATTCTATAATCATTGGCCGGGATATTTTATGTGTGTTTTCAACACTAGGGGGGGTGGGGGTAAGACGGACATGTTTAGGAAACACTCTATTTTGACAGTGTAAACAATGCGATAATTAAAATTTTATCTCCATACTATTTACTTCAACTAAGGTACTTTACAGCCTGCAAGCCGATTTTGCAATAAAATTTTATTTTACATGACTTTTGAGATAATTAAAAAGTGATCTCCAAATGTATGATTTTCAACGGTGTGGGTAAAACGGACCGGTAGGGTGGGTAAGATGGACACGTTTGGAAAATTAGCTAATAAGCCATTAATTGTGTTAAATGATGTTTATGGCCGTTTATATTCGGTAGATCAATCATTGTAGAATCTAAATTTGGCTTTGCATCTCTTAGCGAAACGTGTTTTTGCAAATTAAAATCTATTTTGTAAATTGGAAACCTTCATACACTATTAAACGCCTAACAGTATGCAATGCTCGGTTAATTTTACGAAGTTCAAACTATTCCAACAACAAAACATCTAATATAATGAATTTTTGGACAAAAAATCAATATAAAATGCTTTACACGGCTTCCACAATCATTTTTGTACTCCATAGATTTCAATCTGTGAACAATGTGTGGGTTTTAATGTGTTTCTTATGGTACTATCAAAGTAACCCCAACACTGTCCGTCTTACCCACCCTCAAGGCGGACCGTCTTACCCCCACACAACGCAAAATATTCATTCCACCACCGTTATCCATAATCTATGAAATTCACCTGAATTTCGTTGTGTATAGCACGGTACAGTTTAAAACAGCTGGGAAACCCAAAATAAATTGCGAAAACTTAGCAATTTAATGTTAAAAAAGCTTATTTATTGCCGCCAAAAAATTAGATCCCATCACAAAAGCGTGTAGCCAGGTAAACAACTGTTTATTTTTTACACTTTTGACATATGTATTCTCTCATGGAATGGTTCAATAATCGTCAACTGATAGTAAGATAATGTTAATCGTAAAAGAAAGCCAAATTTCAGCTCTTAAGTGACAGAACTAGTCGGTGGTCCGTCTTACCCACCCGGTCCGTCTTACCCCCACCCCCCCTACCAATCACAGGCACAGGTATTCCAAGAATTTCCGTGGTACCCAAAAAGGAACATCAAAAAAAAACAACCCAAAGAACCCGAGAAAAGCCAATATCAGTCCGCAATGCTGAACGACGTTTCGGTTGGTTTCACCTGTCACCACACAGCTGTGTAGACAAGTCACGAATTGACATCCGACCGAACCGCAGGCATCAGGGATCGACCCCCACTGGGCCAAGCAATTTTCAGCAAATTATCGAATAAATGAGTTTACACACCGACACCACCCGGTTGAAGGAAAACGTACACGAAAGCCCAAACGATTCCCGTCCCGTCCTCCACTGCTATCATCGACGATGACAATCGTGTGTTTGAACGAAATTGTCTTTTGCGGTTTAGGTAGGACAAGGATCAGGTCGGTCTCCTTCCCGAGGGATTCTATATGTACGTGATCACCTCCACCCCTCTGCCCATCATTTTGGGTAATTGCATAACGATCAGTTTCCGTGCGGTTGATTCGATCCCCGCAGATTATTACAAAACCACTAATCGTCGGGCGACCACCACTCTCCGCCCTTCTGACGACCGGCTGCGGCTGACAGGCTGTAATTCTTCGTCAACTCGAGTCAATCTCCAACGATGCGGCAGCCCAGCACTCAGCAGCGTAGTGCGCATGGATCGCTGACTGCCGTGTGGTTTTGGAGACAACCATCCGACGTCGTGTCGGGCGTGTAGTTTCGGTCATCTGCTGGTTGGAGGTGATGAGGATCGAGCAGGCAAACTGCGCGCTCCGATTAGGAATCGACCGACCCTCTCCAAAGTTGTCCAAATTGTACACTCGAGAGCCATCAGGCATCTGGCACCACACCAACCGAAAAGTGACTGCGACTTGAGACCGGTGTGGCTTATTTTTCGGTTCGGATTCGTGTTGATAGATTTTTTCTTTTCGATGCGGAGAAGCGGCTGCTGTCGGAGCTAAGACCAGGGAAAAATGCCAAATGTTACAGTTTAAAATTATACGTTTGCTTAAATACGGTTAAAATGATTGACTCGTCTACCACGGCTGGGGCTGATTGTTATGTGTGGCAGTCAGTCAGTCAGTCAGTCAGAGTGGCTAAACACATCGTCGAGAGGTAACGATCGGGTTCCGCCCTTTTCTCGGTCGTCCATTGTGCATTATTGTCGTGCGTGGTCTGGCGTCGTCACCGGTTTGGTGGTGTTTTGGATTAGGAAAGCTGGCCGTATCGTCTAGTCTACCTACAGCATTAATTTAGAGTTAATTTTCATGGCTTAGTATCTATGCCAATCAAAGTTGATGAAAACTAGCATCATGATCAAAACAATCTCAAATCATTTCGACCTCATTAAACCTTCTTCTAAGCAACATAATGGTAAAAACCCTTGACAATGATTTTTCTTTAACTGTAGATTACTTTAAAATGCTAAATTTAGATATATAGGTTTAGCATAATGATTAGACTGGGTCAACAAAGTCGATTTTTTGGAACAAAGCTTTTTCGATCCGTTTTAGCGTCCAAAGCAACTGTGCAAAATTTGAGAGCGATTGGTCGCTTCCCCGTATTCCGCATTGCGATTGAAATTTGTATTGAATTTAGTATGGGAAAACGTGCTTTTTTGCATTTTTCTCATAAATTGAATTTTTTGGTCTAAGACAGTCTAACCAGTGACGGTAAAGTATAGCCTAGGATATGCCGAAAAACTTTGCCGAAGACCACAAAGTGATCCGACACTTGTGAAAAAAGTTATAACGTACAGATTGCCCAGTGGTGCTTAACATTTAACATGTAAAGGAATAACATCAATAATAAAATCTCAATTTTTGGCATAAGTTACCAAGCGAATAACTTTTTTCACAAGCGTCGTATCACTTTGTGGTCTTCGGCAAAGTTTTTCGGCATATCCTAGGCTTTGCTTTAACGTCATTAGTTACATGGTATTAGCCAAAAGAATTCAAGTTATGAGTAAAATGCAAAAAAGGACGTTTTCCCATACTAACTTCCATACAAATTTCAATCGCAATGCGGAATACGGGGACACAACCAATCGCTCCCAAATTTTGCACAGTTGTTTTGGGCGCTAATATAGATTGAAGAAGCTTTGTTCCGGGTTGATACGATCAAATTTAAAGTTTCTCCATACAACGTTGACCCACTCTAATAATGATGTTTCTTCGAATATCGTGATACTTGGCGTGTTTGTGGTTCATCGAAAATAATGAGATCCATATTTTCTTATTTCGTCTTTAGGGTGACCAACATTAAGATAGGGTTCCATGCTGCAGATAAACTGCTTGTCGAACCATTTGTTCCGTCGACACCGTTCCATGCACCATGATGCTTTCGGCTGCGCCAGTGATAGCTACATACCTTTACTGTACTCCAGCAGTCCTCTTCTAGGATATATCGAGCTCACCCTCGTTCGGCAACGCTGTCTCGAGATCAGCACGTTAGCTAAAGTGACATCCAGTTGCTTCAGTCACTCAACATTTCAGGTAGGTAGCAGTCAGCGGTATCATACTTTGTTAATGATAGAGAGTTTTAGAAGCAATTTGATAACCAGCAGGTAGTGATCAGGGTCAGTGTTAGCGGCACGACAGATTATGACGTTGATAATTTCGGAGAAGTGCCATCCTGTTACCGTTTCGGGTACTTTAGCCTGGGATCCAACCCGAGTGAATTTTAGATAGTAAGGCATAGAGGAGAAAGGAAGAAAATATGTATTTACTGTTCGGTATGAATTAATGTCCCAAAGCTTACTTATTTATTGTACACAATATTGTATGAACTACCTAAGTTCAACTGTGAATTTGAAAAGGACATTAAAATGTAATACACGTAACACACACTACACATACAAAGAAGTGGGAGGATCATTTGGATAATGGAACCACGATTGGAAGGATTGAAAGGAGGGGCCACGTAGAGGAGAATGGAGTCTGGGAAATGTGAAGGGGAGGTAGAGAATTGGGTATGCCATAAGGGAAATGGGAGCAGGTCGGTCTTTTCCACTCGAGATTCAGAGCAATCAAGACGTTCTTTGAAAATTATTATAGTTACCAGTTGTGTGACAAGCCATGTGACCACAGTGAAAACAGTGATAGACATTCGTTTAGCCGAGGCAAAAAAAAAATCAAAAAGGTGTCAGGAAACTCATACAAAAGATTTTATGATAAAACTTTTTTATCGTAGTGATAGTATATCTAGTACTGTATTATAAAAATGTGATACATCACACTTACATATACACCGAAACAAAAACGAGGGTAAAAACCCTTCAACTGTCATGTTTTGCCTAGACATTCGTTTAGCCGAATTGTACAATTTTTGGAATTCCATAATAAAAAACTAACAAATTTCGAAAATATCCAACAAAATCATTTTGTATGGTGACCTGCATTATAGATCGACTTGTACACCATTAATTAGATCGTTTATGGAAGTGTTGCCATATTAATTTTACATGCATCTCATATAAATATGTCTTAAGGTTGAAGGATTCGTCATTGACATAATCGTCATCATTGAAAATTCGAAAGCAGTTTTCTCGTTCATAACTGAAATTTCCGTAGTGAAAATGTATTCACTGCATTCCGCGTGGAGAATGCATTACAGTGAATACATTTTAAATTGAAACATTTTAGATTTGAGCGAGAAAACTAATTTTGAAATTTCAATGATGACGGTTATGTCAATGACGAATCCTTCAACCTTAATATCGTAAATGTTCCCAAATTGAGATTTGATGTAGTTATTTTTATCGGAGGTGTTTCAAAAGAATCAAATGAAAGTTTCATGACGAGTGCAGGTTGAAAATTTATGAAAAACAATGTTTTTAACAGAAGAAAATAACGCAAACCATCAAAAATCCACGTATTAAAGTATTGTTTTCATGAAATATGATGGTTTCACTTGCATAAATCACAACGTTTAATACTATTACGTTTTCTAATAGCTCCCAATATCTTTTAGACTGTATTCTGGCTGAAATAACATACATTGGACGGCTCACATTTCGAGAAATGGCACCGAAAGTATTCAAATTTCTAGTATGAACTACTTGTTTTATAATTTAGACGTTCTTTTCAGATAAATCATGTTAAAAATGTATGTGGTTCAAATCTTAGACTCATTGATAATATATTTCTTCAGATTGAATGAAATAAGTCAATGTTTTGACAATGTCATGCATTTTTGTATGAACATCTGCTTTTTAATAAACAGGGTACAAACATTCTGACAGTTCTTGCGGTTCTTCCACTTAGCAGCCTTCTAGCTCATTTAGTAATGCTAGTATCAAACAGGTATACTCCACAGGCATTAGGGCACGTCATTATTTCAATGCAGAACTTTTTATTTTAGCTTTTATAAATCCCATTTTAAGGTTTAACCAACCAAAAACCAATATACTTAATTTGTTCATGACATTTTATGCAATAATTTGAACATTTCTAGCAATTATTCTGTGCCATATTTTCAAAACTGCTAATCAAGCTTACGTTTGAGTGTTTACACAAATCATTTTTCTTAAATAAATTTGTTATCATCACTTCTTCTTAACGGGATATTTTTTTAAAATATTTCTCTGAATCTCACAAATAAATAAACTTTAAAGGTTAAGTATCTTGCTAACACGTCATAAACTAAATGCCTTGGGGTATATCCTCGAAATATACTCACGAAATTGCAAAAAATCTATTGAAAACCAATTTTTCATTTACCTCGCCTAAACGAATGTCTAGGCAAAAAATGACATTTAAAGAGTTTTTACCCTCGTTTTTGTTTCAGTGTATATGTAAGTGTGATGTATCACATTTTTATAAAACAGTACTAGATATATGTTTTGGACTTTTGATCAGCGCGAAGAGCCGACCCTGTGACCAAGAGTTTGGTAAACCCCTGGTGGCCAGGCCTGTTAGGCCTGGTTTCCAGCGAGCGTCTCGGGATTATACCCTTTGAGCAATAACAATCCACCAATCAGAACGAGGTCGATATGAGATTCTGTCTACTATGGTGATTTCCAGGTGTAACGATAAGGGAGAATATGTTGGAAAAAAGTGCTACAAATGGCCACGTTCTTGAAGGGGGCGATGAGTCATAGACCGTTTTCGATTGTCAGCAGATCTGAATTCCTCTTGGGCTACCTATTTGTTTAGCTAGGTTTCCTATAATGACCTTGACGTCGTAGCTTGGGCAGCGGTCGTATTCGATCTGCGCGTGAAATGTGACGTTGTCATCCTGGATGCACGCCGATTATGCTGAAGTTTAAGAAACGGCCCTTTATTCTCAACATGACTCCGACTCCAACTTCGATTCCAAATCTGGCCCCAACCGAGATTCTGACTTTGACTATAACTGAGGCTCCGATTTCAACTCTATTCGATTTCAAATCCAACTCCGACTTTGGCTTCGACTCAAACTCCAACTCCGACTATCTTTATTATCAACCCATGATATTAAGTCAATCCACAATCACTTATAAATAATTAAAGCACTTCATGCATGTTTGATGTTTGAATTATGATTTTTAATACCATGTGGTTTGTAGAATTGTCAATCAGTTTGTAATTCGCTCGCATTTAGTATGCGATGCGGTTATGTTGAACGCGTGTATAAGTTAATTGTATCAGTTTTTGGTGGCGAGGTTTCAAGTGAAAAAAAAAACGGGTATCAAATCCTATCGCAGCAACGTATCAACCAGAATGGTTTACAAGGATAAGAACCAGAACCAGCTGGACAGCGAAACGAGGACATTCAACCGACGATTTTCCACATCATCCAACTTCTACAGCGTATTGCAGCTCTGAATAAAAGACCGGACGCATCACTTCAAACTCCTATCGATGAGTTCCAACAGCTCGTTAATCTGAAGTCGAACACCAGCTCGATTGAGCATCCAGCCAGCTCTAAAGCAGCAGTTCACACCGTCAGCGAGAAGAAGATCGACCGACGCTCCGAGGTCCTCGCTCAAGCCGGAAGCCTAATCCCCGAAGACACTCTGCTGGCAATGCGAACACAAGAATTTCGTCATGGAGTACATATACAGCAGCCACCTCTGCAAATCGTGCAACCGCGTGGTACACAAGCAGGAATACTGTGAATGTTTCACCAAACCATCAAGCCCGAACGCTGCACAATGGTCCACTAAACAGATTTACGAGAAAGTATGCATTTGGCGCCTTCAAATGATTTTCTAGAGTAATATGGTCTTCTACAAAGTTGTTCCTAAAAATAAGGCCCACTTTTCAATATACATGAAAATGAGGGTGGTCCATATTTTCAAAGAAATTGGGAACCAAACTTTTTTATTTGCAAGAATAACTATATACATTCTTCGGGAAAGTTGTAGATCTATCAATTTTGAGCAAGTTTTCTGAACACACTTTTTATGTAGCTTTAAGATTGACCCATCTAGAGGTATTTTTCTGAAGAAAAAACGGTTTTCTGGCGGTAACTCTTTCAGTTTCGATTTTCATCAAAGTCGCCCAGGAAACACTTGTAGATTTATTGAAAAATATTGGACCGGGCCTTCACAGTTCAAACCCGAAGTTCGTATGGAGAACTTGGGGTGTTCAATTGATATGTGCATTAAAACACGCTGACGAAACTAACCCAAATACCAAAAACGCCTATAATATGCACGGCGCGTTCTAATGCACATATCAATTGAACACCCCAAGTTCTCCATACGAACTTCGGTTTTAAACTGTGAAGGCCCGGTCCAATATTTTTCAAAATTTTTTTCACTATGACACCTCTAGGGTCCCAAACCTCTGTTATTTTTTTTCTCATCCCATAACACCAAATTTTGCAAAATTTTGTCGAGCAGTGTTATCTGTCGTAACCTTCTACCCTACCTTCTACATTACATCAACGCTACGCTCCTTCTATCAACTTCTATTCTAACCCTGTACCCTAATTTTCTGCAGTATCCTTCTAACCTACCTTCCACCCTAAACTCTACCCTATTCATCTGACATACTCCTCTGACACTACCCTATATCATGGCTTAGAGACATAACGTCGATAACGAGTAATCTAAGTAAAAAATGAGTTCTTTATTCTTCTAAACATATTGTATCCGACTGTATGTCCTCTTGCATGCCACCGCATTCGAGGGGTTTCAGCGTGACGCACGTCCAGTTTAAGTTTAAACATACTTTATGCATTCAGAGAGTTTCAGGGCGTTTGAGTGCATTTCCGGGAGTTTCAAGGAGAGAATATATATATGAATTTTGAAGAACTCCAGAGCCTAAGACTTGAATGCTGGTTATCACCAGGAGCTCCTTCAAGGATGTATCCAGGAATGCTTCCAGAGATTTATCTACTAGATTAATCGTTCATTCTTCCAAAAGTTACCAGCGGTTCCTCCAGAGAGGGCTCCATCAGAAATTCCCCCAAGAGATCCGTGCGGAGTTCTTTCGGAGTTGCTCCAAACATCACTTCAAAAGTTCCTCCTGACATTCTTTTTGAACTTCCTACATACCATTCTCAAAGAATGTCGGCTTAGAATCCCCCTGGAGTTCTCTGAAGAATTACTACAAGCACAGACAAACAGACGTAGCACTTCGAACTGTTCTTGATTCAAATCATGGTCACGGAAGCATGTTCGCCCAATGCTAAAAAGACTGAGTTTGGCCAACCATCAACTAGATGGCGGTAATGGGCAAATGTCAAACTCGAATAAAAACGATGCGAGCGCCACGGGTGGGAAGTTGGCCAACTATGAAACTTTTGAATAGATCGTTAATTCGGTGTACGATGGGAATCATCAGAGAGTTACGTCTGTTTGTCTGTGCTACAAGTATTCTTTCAGAAAATGCTACAGAACAAACCCGGGAGAATTTCAGGAAGAATTTCTAGAGGCGCTCTTGAGCGAATTCCTAGTAGATCCATTAGAAAAAATTTCTGAGAAACTCCTGGGGGCATTTTTGCGAGAAGGGGAACTACTGTAGGAACTCCTAAAAGAGCTGATGATGGAGCCAAATCCTTAACAAATTCATAGCCGGAGCTCTTGTAGGACCTTTTGGAACCACGGGAATAATTTTGGCGAGGTTGTGAAATGTTAAACATTGAAATATGTCAAATTTAAGTTGATTTTTTTTCAAATACATATCTCAATTGAGAGTTTGGGATCAAGGTTTATGGAAATACTCATCTGTCCAACCTAAAACCTAAATCTTGTGCTTTCCAAGCAAACAGACGTGAAATTAAATGGAATTTACATTGGAAATGCACCGGAGGAACAGCAATCCTCGCCACCTCTTCTTGGAAGTCCAAATTTGTCGCAAAACATAACCACAAAGAAGCCTCAATGACCGTTATCAGGTCCTACCTTCAAAAATTGCAACATTGTCAATTCCTTCATTGCCCCTGTTATCAACACATCGTCTTCGCTGGATCCCGTCTCGTCGTCATCTTTTCTCACTCGCACCATTGACGCGGCGTGGCAGTGAGTCGAGTGTGGCGGATGATGCCCCTTGATGCTTGGGGCGCCTCGCAAATTTGTGCTGCAATAAACCGCTAGCCCACGGGGCGCTGCCGCCCCATTACCATCATCAGCGGCGGCGGCACTCATTTGGGTGTATGATTGATGACAAATTGATTGTGCGGTAAATTAATTGAGAGATTGAGCGGCCGGCGCACCAGCCGCAGCCAGTCGTCTCTTTGAGCCTTGGCTGCTGCTGCTTCTGCTTCGGGTCTTGCGCTGCTGAAGTTCTACGCTTCTGCGTTTTTGCGCCTTCTGGCTGGCCGCGATTGATTTAACGCACTTTCTTCACGGGCTGAGAGGGAGCTCATTGCTTGAATGCATTACAGTTTTGCTGCCCATCGTGAATTTGTAATTAATTATTTCCACACAAAATGGGGTGGGTCGGTCTCGGTTTACCCGGTGCGGTGGGTCGGTACCTACCCCAACCCAAGCTTGATTTTTTCTTCTGTGGTCTGCTTGCTTTCTTTCATCGCGATGATGTCGTCAGTCACCGCGACCAAACAAGAGGTACGACGGCGACGATAGAGAAATGGGGCGCGCGCGTCAGATATAAGGTGGAGCCGTCCGTGTGGAGTTAAATTTCGCGCTGTTTTGCTTTCCGTCGGCGATGGGATTTTTCGGGGGGCTGGTGGGCCTTTAACGATCGGCTCGCGTGCGACGGGCCACTTTTCATCCAGCGGGAAAAGTTTATTAAGTTATAACTAATCGAGACGGATAGCTTTAAGAGGCTGTCGATTTGGATACCTTAGAAAGAGCAGAAGCGTCGAAAATTGCAATCCATGACAAGATTAGGAATGAAATCACCGCGAAACTGATTTGGCTAGCTGGAATACGTCTCTTATCATTTCAATTTCGGAAGAAGTAGTTCAAGTTAACGCAGATTAGTTCCAATTCTTCGTTATTTAGGATAGTCAGGGATTTATTACCGGTTTATTTACCGTTTCATCGTCACAAATGGGTACAAAAGCCACTTACAAGCTGCTGAAATATGAACGACAGCCAAAGCAAACAACATAGTTTAGAACTTTTCTAGGACACCCTAGAGGGCTCATGAGATCCCATAAAGAGCCCCTGAGATCACCTGAAACCCCTGTGAAACCCCCAGGGACCACCTTAAACGCCCCTAAGATTTCTCAAACGCCCTGAGGCATCCTGGTTCCCCATTAAGTCCCTAAAACTCCCGTGAAAACCCGTCGCTACTCTATCTGCCTTCAGGTGATGCTTATGTGTGAGTTTGAGCTTGAGTTTGCTGCTCTGATTTCACAACCACCACCTCAGCTTTGTGGTGAGCCAACTCCAGTTTCCAGGATGTCATCTATTCCTCCACAAATGCGATCGAGTACGCAGCAGTCAACTCCACTTCTTTGATCGATGCACCATAGACATCCAGCGTAATGTCGTTAGCAAAGCCAATGATCTGTGTCCCTACCGGGAACTCTAACCTCTACATCTCGTCGCACATGACATTCTGCAACACCGGACCCAGGAAGGAACTTCCTAAGGTTATGTAAAAACACTTCCGAATCTGAGTCAAAAACTAGTACTGGATTTTGGAAGAAACTTCCGAGAATCTTGTACGTACAGGTACTCGGATATCCTCAGATGCAGGAGCGCATCGGCAGTAGCCGCCCATCTGGCGCTATTGAACGCGTTCGTTACATCCAGAGCCACTGGAGTTGCAAATCCCCTCATCTTAGGCTGGAGCGCTAACTTGGCGGTTTTTTTAACCGACAGGATAGCGTCTACGGTCAACCTCCTCTTCCGGAAGCCAAACTGCTTGCTCGGACACCATTTACTTACACCCTCGGTAGGCCTCAGCATTCTTTTTGAGGGTGATCTTTACGAGCACCTTCCCACCGTGTCGATCAAGTATATTGGTCTATATGCTGACGGGTCTCCGGGTGGTTTCCCCGCCTACGGCAAAAAACCAGGCTCGGCTGCTTCCGAATTTCTGGGGAAACTCCCTCGTCCAGGCATTACTGCATAGTAGACCTGAACATCGCGGGAGCCTCTGCAATAGCGTCTTCTAAGGCCAGGTTCGGAACTCCGTTCAGACCTAGTCCCATACCTTTGCTAAGGGATTTTGCTATTCCCGCAAGTTCCACATCGGTGACCCTCTCCTCATCGCCAGCCCCAGTCCCCGGCTGTTCTACGAAAGAAGGCCGAAGCCCTCCGGTAATACCCTCCAATATCTCTGGAGATTGCTCTGTAGGAGACATTACACCTCTCAGCTTGGTCATCAGGATCATGTAGGCACCACCCCCACGGATTCGCATTGGCACACTGGCAGAGACCCTCGGTCTTCAGCGCGACTTTAGCAGCGGCAAACACCATCCCCCATTCGTTTTGCTCTTCTTCAGGCACGACGCAGGTTCGCAATCGCTTGAGTCCACCAGTAAGCCGGTGATCTCCAAATTCTACGGTGGACTTGCCTAGGCATGGTCGCATCGCTCTCACGCGAGAGCACCACTACCAGCTCGTCACGGATAAAACCAAGTAGTTTTCACTTACGGCGAAGCGCCTCCAAATATCGCGTCGTTGAAGTATGGTGTCTTCCACCTACGAGGACCGATTCCTGTAGTTGTTGTAGTCGATACTGCAGCGAATCACCAGGTGGTCGCTGTAAGTGTACTCATCGTCTACTCTTCAGTTTGAACTACTTGTGAAGCCAGGACTTCAAAAGGTAACGTCAATAATCGACTCCGCATCGTTTCGACTAAAGGTACGCTTAGTACCGACATGAGCCAGGACGACATCTAGAATGGTCAGTGTCTCTAGCAGGATCTGATTCGTGAAACTGCTTCCCCATTTCACGGCCCAGGCATTGAAGTCACCTGCTATTAAAATCGGCCTTCACCATGTCAGCACCGCCGTCATACGATCCAGCATCTGCGTAAACTGCTCGATCGATCACCGCGGAGGTGCATGACAGCTACAGAAGAAGACCCCGTTTACATTGGAGACCACGAAGCCCTCGGAGATAGCAGACACCAACTCCTGGATGGGGTTGTGCATATCGCCGCCATTTTTCCGGACCCATCCACGACCCAACTTCCGTTGCCGGTAGGTAATCAGTATGGGTCCGCTATGATGGCGATATCTGTCCTCTACTCAGAAACCGCCTGACAAAGCAGTTGCTGATCTGTGTGACAGTGGTTCAGGTTCATCTACGTTACCTGCACTGTGATTTGTCCGCTACGGATTTCTTGAAAGCCGGGCACCTTAGACAACCCGTTGGGTACTTGCTGTTGACGGATATCCCGGAACATCCCGGAATAAAACACGTGGGTGGAATCGTGCAGTCTTGTGCCTTATGGCCTTCGGCGCCGCATCGCCTGCACAGTTTGCTCCAGTCAGGGCCTTTGCAGTCCCATGACTTGTGTCCTGGTTCCAGACACCTGAAGGAAATCTTCGGGAGCTCATGCAAGGTCAGTTGGCATACTGACCAGCCCACCTTCTGCTTCCTTACTTTAACCAACTTGTTTACGTCCGCCACAGGCTATCTGTGTCCCTGTCGACTCTTTCCTGGCCAGGGATGGCATGTCATGCAGAAACTGTGCCCATTTACGCTCATCTTACACTGAACTTCTCAGTTGCATTTGCCTTACAAAAGAGAAAGAGAAAAAACGCACAATGTACATAATTTCTCTCACGCAGAGTTTTTGTGCGGGTGACTAGAGTGGTGCGTGAGAGCAATGAGAGCCCGCAAGTCAGAATCCCAGTGCGCAATTTCTGCGCACACGCAGAAAAACAGAACTCAGTACACACGCAGAGTGTTCAAAGAGGGTCAGTGTTGTTTGAGCATTTGGTGAACCGAAAGCATGCCAGTGAGACCGAAACCCGCTTAGGGGTATCAAATCCTGTGATATCAGAGACACGCGGACGTTCAAGGATGTTTTCGATCACCTGGCAATCACTTGAGTCATTTATCCATAACTCAGTTTAGAAGCATAATATTGAAATGAGATGTTCGGCAAACTTGAAGATAAGTGTTTTTCCTACAATTATCACCAAGGACGCCATATCCTAAATCTCATATATGCGGCGTGAGAGCGCTAGTACCACCTACTCATACTAAACGATCGAAAATTCCGATCGTTTAGTATGAGTAATTAGTACTAACAGTTTACGCCGTAAGTATAAGAATAAGAATATGGCGTCATTGGTGATAATTGTAGGAAAAACAATAATCTACAAGTTTGTCGTACATTACATTTTAATATTAGGCTTCTGAACTGAGTTATAGATAAATGAGTCAAATGATTGCCAGATGATCGAAAACATCCTTGCAGACGTTACACTGATAAAATATCCATCCCATATATCTCAAGGTCCTAATTACTTACAGTGTTGGTGTGCTTTGTAATATTCTTAAGCTGCTCAAGGCCTTACAGTTGATGGATAGTTTGATTTCAAATTCCACCAACAGGAGGTGCTAGTGAGCTAACAAATTCAGATGTTCATATACATCAGGATCCTGATTACTCAGAAAGATGGTTTCTTCGTGAAGAGTTAACCAATCAAGGCCAAATTTCTACAACTGATAGCTAACTAGTTAAAGAAATAGCAGTCAAAATTTGAGAATTTTCGGTGCATTTTATTAAGTGTTGCAGCTTGTGGAATTTTAAGATTATTTTTAAAATTTGCATGCTTTCAAAAAATTGCTACTAGCGCCGTCTAGCTGCAGAAACTTGAACCATACGGTAATTATTCTGAAAACCCTTGATCTACCAAACAATATTGCCGAAGACACCATCTATCTATAAAATCAGGATGCTAAGATATGTGAAATGTATATTTATTTGCTCCTAGCGCAGCCTAAACTGGAGACCCCCTGGAGACACTGTACCAGTGTACCACATACGAATTTGTGCGACTTTCTTAATGCTAATTGGTGTTGATTCGTGGATAGTATGTTACTTTTAGAGCTAATGATTGAATCAACGTTTTATTTTTGTAAGACCCATAACTTTATGATAGTAGTTACCCGGGCAGAAAAGAATTACAAACCAATTGCAAGTTTTACCATTTAAAAAGAATTACTGAATGGTAAAATTTGTCATTGGTTTGTTTGAAATAAGTGACAAAAGGGCAAAAATAATAACTGACATTGCTCGATAAAATAACTAAAGAATGTCAAATTTTGACATTACAAACCAAGAACAAAAAAATTAAGATTGAGAATTGCAAAATATACCATTATTGAGTTATTGAAAATAGAACAACATCAACATTAGTTATTCCCTTGTCATCCAAAAGAAAGGTATATTAAGTTAAATATAAAGAAAATCGGGTTAAGTACGGTTCCTTTGAATTCCACTAAGAATTTGCATCCTTTGACAGATACGTATTTCGACCTCAACTGTAAGGTCTTCAGTGTCTTGTACTTGACTCGACTCAAGTACAAGACACTGAAGACCTTACAGTTGAGGTCGAAATACGTATCTGTCAAAGGATGCAAATTCTTAGTGGAATTCAAAGGAACCGTACTTAACCCGATTTTCTTTATATTTACAGATATTCCCCTAACAAGCCCAGGTTAATCATTATATTAAGTTGTTTATTCCAATAACAAAATGAAAACTTATAAGTTTTTTGGATGGAAAGTTTGCAAACAAATATCAAAATTTACCATTAGCATAACCAAAATTCAAATTTTGTCATTATGTTGTTCTTGATAAGTGCCAAAACTGAGAGTTCATCAAACTCGCAAAAGGTCAACAATATCTCACCAATTGCAAAATTTTTTATGATGGTAAAATAAGACATTCAGTAGTTATTCTTCCAAATTTTAAAATGACAAGCGAATGGCATATTTTGATATGATATCATATTATGCTATTCACATGTTGTTTAAAGCTCTTCATGAAGAACTCATGAATGACAAAATAAGTTATGATAATAAAATTTGTTATTCTTTTGTTTTTGGTTTGCCATTCACCTCTACCCGGGTAACTTTGTAGAGTGCTGAGTTTCCCTGGTTGTTCCTGTGTTAATTGTTTTGTGTTGCATAAGTACTGAAACTAAAGAGACACCTAGTATTACGGAAAATGTGCCCCAATCAATCCTACATATCCACATCAGAACCAATCCAATCCAATCCAACCAATCCAACAAACGGAACTTCTGAAAAAATCTCCTGAGGAATCCCTGATGAAAATTCCTTTGGAGGAAACCTTGAAAGTACTCCCTCTTTGAAAGAATCCTTCATGGAGCTCCTGAAGTGATTCTTTCATGATCAAGTTATTGGGAAAATCCTTCTAGATCTTAATCCCTAGAATAAGGCTCAATTGCAATTCCCCTCACAATCCCCTTGCGGCCTCATCACAAACCTCCAATGGGAAAGCTTGTTTTGCGAACTGAGTTCCCTTCTTAACGCACTGATTCCATTTATTCACCCATACCTTAGAGCATAAAAATACGTTCCAATTTATCTACCGATCAACCGCTTGGACAGTCAGTGTGACACAAATCACACGTTCCCGAACACATCTACACTAGTATGGGACAAATATCAAATCCTCGCTCCAGTCGACTTTTTAGATCCCATTTAGGTCCCATATGAGCTGTACAAAATTTCAGCGCAATCGGTGAAGCTATAATTTAGCGCAAGCGGTTCAAAGTTTGCATAGGATTTACTATGGGAAAAGTTACGCTTTCGGATAAAAAATCCCAGAGGTCGCCCCTTGTCTCCTTAATTCAAATCGATCCACGCTTCTTGTAGAAAAATCATTTATGAAACTTTCCTTCGAAGACCGCAAAACAATTGGATGCTTGTGAAAAAAGTTATTGATTTATTACCGATTAGTGATCCAACGAACGGCTTTTTGTTTTGTTTTATTAGCAGCACTGCAGCTGCTGCCTTGGCTGCTGCTGTTTCTGGGGGTGGTGATGCCTCCCGCCACCCCATGCAACAACGGCAGCAGCAGTGCTGCTGATAAAACAAAACAAAAAGCCGTTCGCTGGATCACTAATCGGTAATAAATCAATAACTTTTTCCACAAGCATCCAATTGTTTTGCGGTCTTCGAAGGAAAGTTTCATAATTGATTTTTCTACAAGAAACATTGATCGATTTAAATTAAGGAGACAAGGGACGGCCTCTGGGATTTTTTATCTGAAAGTGTAACTTTTCCCATAGTAAATCATATGAAAACTTTGAAGCGCTTGCGCTAAATTATAGTTTCACCGATTGCGCTGAAATTTTGTACAGTTCATATGGGACCTAAGTGGGATCTAAAAAGTCGACTGGAGCGAGGATTTATTTTTTCCATACAAGCGTGTACCATACTAATCTACACTACACATGCCAATCAGCTTTTTGTCTCTTGTTTTTATATGCTAACTAAACTGTTTGTGCATTTTTAGAAGGTGCTCACTTCAACAACTAAATGTTTTTCATCATGTTCTGCATTCAACTTGAATGGTCGTTTCTTTCAGAGACACATTGAAAGGGAGCGAAAAAGTTACTACTTTTTGTCGTGGTTTCCGGACATGTGAACTTGCGTGTAAAAAGAAGGTTTTTTCGCGGTGTTTTTGTGGCACCTGCACTGAAGCCAACTTGAGTGTTTTAACGCCTTTGTGATGAATCACGATCTGAACTTTATATAAAACATAGCAGTGTGAAGGGCAATAGATTTAGATCGCAACGAGATCAGTTGGAAAATTGATTAGATAGTTGATTCTTACACTAGAGTACCGCCAAGGGTACCGCATTGAAGTTAGATAGTCTTAAGAACGTACCCGAAATTTGCACTGAATCTAAAGACGTTTTTAATTCTGAATTCTGTGTTCAGCTAAAAAAGATTAATGAAAATCTTTGTAAATCATATTGATGCAGTTTTAAAAATAATAAACGAAGGTGACAATTAATTGGTCCATGGCATTTTTATATCGACACGGTCTTCCAAATTCTTTTTGTCGAAAACAGGAATTTTACATTGCTCTATTTTATTTCATAAGGATGATTTTAATATACAAGCTGCAACTATTGAATATTTTATCATGGACAACGATATTCCTCGAACGTCATACTCCTAAGACGATTTTTTTTTCATTCTACAATGTTATTAATCAAATTTGTAAGAACTTCAGACACCACTTTAACCCTTCCCTGGGCAAAGAAGCCACTTAGAAAAGATTCTTCGATAAGCATTTATGCAAATAGCTGCTCTCCCACCTCGACGACGAAAGACAGTGTTTCAACTTCTCACTCAGTAAGCGAACGAGCATGGAAAATAACAGACCCAAAATCCCTTCTTCGACAAACCAAGCGGAGACGACGACATCCGAAGTTTAGAATCTTTTCTTGTGAAACTCTTCAGGAAGCCCTTCGGAGGTGACTTTTTTCCCCTTCTGTTTACATTCCAAACAGTCTGCTGGACGAAAATGTAAAATATAAACTGAAACTTTTCACCGACCGTGCAACTCGGAAAGGGTCTCATCATCAACGTCGCCGGAGACGATCCGTTTGTATTCTAATGTAAATTTGTCTCTTCGTTTGACGCTTTTAATTCTCCTTCAGAGTATAACACTCCGCCTGGAATAGGGTAAAACAGAAGAAAGGCTAGAATAAACGATTGCCAATGTAAACAATCCACAGTTTTGAGCTTGACACTTGTACACACTGAGAAAAATAATTATGTATGTGAAACAAAAAGAATACTAGAAAAAATTGTAATTAGAAGGCACGAAATGTTGCTAATTAACAAATTGAAAGATGAAATTCCCAGCTCTTAGCTCTTAGAGAGCAGTTAAGTGTTCTATACTGCCCATATTCGCATAATTAACGTAAGCGCCACTGTAGCTTTCAGCACACTTTTGAAATTTTAACAATAAGAAAAGATTATGATTTTTTTCACGTTGACATCTAGCTAGTCATAAGATCTTGTGCCTTATTGAGTAGAACTGGTCATAATTATGCACATTTGAGAGATATTAGCTTGCGAATGCTGACATTGTCAATGGTGGTTACGTCGACTATGGGATCAAGGGTGGTATAGCACTTCCACATTTATTAACTCCTTCCTCTGCCAACAACTATTTTGCATGAATATATTAAGTGGCAGACAGGAGGATTCTCTATGCCTAAGGAAGTCAAGTAAAGTTACTTTAGGAAAAGTTCCTGGAATGACGATTTCACACGAAGTATTTTCTTCAGTGTATAAGTCGTCAAAACCGAAATTGTCCCCGTCATCTTACCGGGAAATGATATCCCACTCGATGCGTGCCATGAGAAGCAATTCAAGAAGCCCTTCAGAAGGCCCAAGCAACGAAGGGTCTTCCACCTTCCACATAGGTCAGGCATCCTTTGTTGACGCAACCGTTTGTCACCCGGTTGCTATGGGACCTCCCAGCCCGTACCTGACACAGCACCCGCTGTTGGACGGAAAGGACCTCGTCCTCCTCCCTTATAACACTGGAAGGAAGTGCTAATTGGTCACCTTGGTGGCGGCGGCAGCGATGCACCTACGGAGGAATGTCTTTTTCGGCACGACGACGATGGTTTGTCCTAGCAATTAGAAGCGCAAGAACAGAAACAGTCAATTGTCGGCTCGGTAGCGCGGCACCACCTGAAAGTGGTGGTATAAGACTAAGGCTAAATGCATTAATTTGATTAGGTCGGGGTGCTTACCGGATAAATCAATAAATGGGGCGAGCTATTGACGTTGAAGGCAGATACATAAGGCAGTAGCTGTTATGCTTCCTTCTCCGTCAAGCACTGCATGATTTTCTTGATTTCATTACAGAATGTTGGAGCTTCAGAAAAAAAACCGATTGTTTATGGATGAGTGTCACGCAATAAAATGGTTCACAATTGAATTAAAGGTGAACTTTTCCATTTATGTTATCTGTAAGAATAGTTTTCTTGTTTCACATTCGCTCAATACAGTTAGGACCCCACTTTTATAAGAGGGATCTTTCGAATCGTTTGTTCACCGAAAAGGTGCGTCTCAAACAGCGTCTCTTTTGGATTCCAACCAACCATGAGCACGCTGTACCTACTCTTTGGCGCACCTTGCATATGGAAGGTGATAAAAAGGCTAGGCAGAGCATGCTGTGAGAATGCCGAACAACAACTCCGCAAAGCTGGTGTTTGCAAGAAATCCAGTTGCAGAACGATCTGGCAAATGTGGGACGCGGTCTGGGATGAAGGACTGCATAATTAGAATTCAATGATCGTACGGGTGAAATGATCCTGAAGCTCAAGCGCGATAAGGAGCGAAAGGGCTCCGCCTACAGAAGTCTGGCGGAAGAGGTCCTTGGCGAAGGGGTCGAGGTGAGGGCTCTTACAGCGGAGGCGGCTCTGAAGGTGAAGAGCCTAGATAAGATTACGGACGCGGAAGAGTTCGTCACGGCACTGCGACAACAGTGCGAAGTGCTGGTGGCCACCACAGCCACTCGGCTACAGAAGGGGCCGGCAGGGACACAGGAAGCCTTGGTACAGCTATATTTGGCAGACGTAAATAAGTCCGTTAACGTAGGGAAGCTGAAGGTGAGCTGGTCAGTATGCCTGCTGACCTTGCATAAACCACTGGAGGTTCGCTTCAAGTGTCTGGAACCAGGACACAAGTCATGGGTCTACAAAGGCAATTTTAGGGATTTTCGGCCTTTTCAGTCGGTAAAATCTGCGAAAACTATTTTACCTCTACATCCGACGGTTTCGCAAATCCAAACGTCCTCGTGTTGAAATCCGACAAAGGAAATAAAATGGTGCAGATGGAAGCAACAAGCAGAAAATGCACGAGTTGCTACAGGATAGAGCACATTTAACGAACAGTACAACAGCTTACAAGGTACAACTCAGCTTGTCCAAGGATATACGGACAACCAAAGGCCCACAAGCCTAGCCTACCACTGAGGCCAGTCGTACCTAACGTGACGACACCATCCTACAACTTATCCAAATTTGTGCCGCTACAACAGTCATTGGTAAGCTCATACAACATAACAGACTCCTACAGTTTCTGTGACTTCATAAACAGCATATAAGACTACCCCGTACTGATATCCCTCGATGATAAAGCTCTGTTCACTTCGATACCCAAGTTCATAGTGATCAGTAGCATAATCATGCTGTGGAACGAAATCAGCCCACATACGAACATCTGTCTGGATTTGTTCCTAGAAATAACTGAGTTCTGCATTGACTCAAGTTACTTCAAGTACGTACGATGGTCAACATTACGCCCAAATATTTGGTACGGCCATGGGTAACCCCCTGACATCCCCTGTAGCCGATTGGGTTATGGAGACCTTGCTCGATACTGTGACTCGTATGCTAAACATTCCGTTACCATTCATCAAGAAATTCGTAGATGACTTGATCACAGCGATCCCGTTGGACCAACTCCAACGCGTCCTCGATACCTTCAACAGCTATGACCCCCACATCCAATGCACCTACGAGTTGGAAGTGGATAAAAAGCTACCTTTCCTCGATATGCTGTTAATCAGACATAGCGAGCAAAAAGTCACAACAAAATGGTATCGAAAACCGATCGCGAGTGGTAGATTGTTGGACTACCGTTCATTCCACCCACTTGGTCAGAAAATTCTCCAAAAGGGTCAGTTTACTCTCTACTGACTTCGATGATGCATCAAAACCCCACATCATTGATGAACATCTCAAGATAAATGGTTACCCCCAGTCGCTTCGGCATCGAATAACCAACCGTATGAATGAAAAGCCCACAACACCAGTAGAGCAACAATCGGCCGAAAACCTGGAATATACTTACCGCAGCATACCAAACATCCCTCACCTATCAAACACGGTTGACAGGGCATTCAGGCTGGAGTACAAAAACATACGGATGGCAAAATACAACATGAAAATGACAAACATGTTGTTCTTGAACGTGAAGGATCCAATCTCCTTGGAAAATCAATCCAATGTAGCCTACTACATTCCCTGTGCAAATTGCGAAGCATGCTACATTGGTATCACCACCAATCGCCTACGTACCAGAATCAGCAGACACCAAACTCACTACAACACTATGCTGCCGTAATTCTGCAAAGTGACGTAAGCGACATTGACAGTTTTGGCCCAATTTTTGGTAATTATGCATAAAACTCTTGCTCATCCTCTAAGTTTCTTTCCATAGATGATAGATTACGACTAGATCTTGCATTCTAATACAGCAGGCATATCACAGTGTTATTTGTACACCAGATATTATATATAATATACCGAAAATATTCTGCAACGCCGATCGTTGAATGGCGCTTACGTCACTTTGCAGAATTACGGCAGTATGCAGAGACTCCTAGACCAAGGAATTGACCCGGCTGATCCACAAAGAGAAATGCTTGGGGAACGGACAGCGTTAATGAAGCATAGCATCGACAAAAACCAAAGATTCGACCTAAAAAGAGTAAAAATTTTAGACCGAGCGAAATCAATGTCCAACTTACAGTTCCTCGAAATGTGCCAAATCAAGAACAACAAACGAAGCATTAACATAAGAATCGATACAGACGGTTTTCATGCTATATACGCAGGTACACTATACGAAATAGGCAAGAAAATCGAATCACAAACAGAAAACGAAAACCATGCAAATGTAAACAACGCAACACAGTAGTAGTAAACACCAACACACAATACAACTCTCTATTAGTAATCGGCCCACACACAACGATACTCTCCCAAACCAAAATCCAGTATAGATCGAAAAGTATCGATAAAGCGTAAGAGACCGATTATCACGATTTTCCGATCGAGAAAAAGTTACTTCAAGCTCACAGATAAAGCTCCAAAAACCGATAACAGTGTCGCTCAGAAATATTGCTACGAGCACAGTGAGTAGAAGTAGGATGATATTCAAAAAGAAACTAAAAATGTAACTTGTAATTTGCCCCACTAGCCGAAGTGGGCCGCCATTCCTAGATGTGGACAACCGTGTATAGAACACCTCCCCTCCCTTTCTTAACAACGGAACAGGCCTCTGTAAGTTGATAGTAGTGCGGTGTAGGGTAGAGTTAAAAACCTATGAGTAACTATTCTTGAAATACTCTCCTCCCCCTTCTTTTTAAATTCTAGAGTCCTTGAATAAAAGGTTGAATAAAACAACAATCGAAACCGTCGGATGTAGAGGTAAAATAGTTTTCGCTGATTTTACCGACTGAAAAGGCCGAATATCCCTAAAATTGCTGAGTGCTACAGTCGTAAAGGTCTACAAAGGTGTAGGCGATGCGGCGCCGAATTCCATAAGGCACGAGCTTGCACGAATTCACCTACGTGTTTGATTTGTTCCGGGAAATCCGTGAACAACACGTATCCAACGGATAGTCCAAGGTGTCCGGCCTCCATAAAGCCGTAGTGAACAAATCACAGTATGTACATGTACGCGCCGGCAACGGCAATTTGATCACAGGTGGGCTTCGTGGTCACCAAAGTAAACAGGGACTTCTTCTGCAGCTTTTATGCACCACGGAGGCTGATTGAGCAGTTCACGCAGATGCTGGTTTGTATGACGACCGTGCTACCAGGGCGAAGGCTGGTTGTAATAGCAGGTTACTTAAATGCCTGAGCAGAGAAATGAGGAAGCCGTTTCACGAACCAGCGGGGTCAGATCCTGCTAGAGACACTGGCCATACCATACTAGATGCCGACCTGGCTAATGTCGGTACCAAAATTACGGAGCAGAGTCGATTATCGATGTTACCTTTACAAGTAGTTGGAACTGCAGAGTAGACGTTGGCTACACTCACAGCGATCATCTGGCGGTTCGCTACAATATCGACTACAACAACAGCAGGCAACGGCCCTCGTAGGAGGAAGACACCATACTTCAACAACGAGTTATTTAGGGAGGCCCTCTGCCGTGAGCTACTTGGCTACTTGGCTACTTGGCTTAAACGGTGACGAACTGGTTGCGGTGCTCTCGCGTGCGTGTGATGCGACCATGCCTAGTCCACCCTAGAAATGGCAGACCACCGACTTACTGATGGACACAATCGATTGCGGATCTGCGTCTTGCCTGCCTACAGGTTAGGCGGCGGATGCAGCGAGCACGCTCTGAGGAAGAGCGAAACGAATGGCGGGTGGTGTTCATCGCTGCTAAAGTCGCGCTGAAGACCGAGATAAGGGTAAGTTAAATGGCCTGCTTCGAGAGTCTTCATCAGAGTACCAATGCAAATCCTTGGGGTGATGCCTACAGGATCGTGATGGCCAAGATGAGAAGTGTAATGGCTCCTACAGACCAATCTCCAGAGATTGGGGGGGGGGGTCTTTTTCCGCGCTATGATCCTAGTCCTTGACCTCCTTTCGTAGGACAGCCGGCGACTGTGGCTGGCGATTAGAAGAGGGCCACCAATGCAGAACTTGCAGGGATTGTAAAGTCCGTATGTAAGTTCGCAGGTCCGAACGGAGTTCCGATCCTGGCCTTAAATGTAGCCATTGCAGAGATGCCTGGACAAGGGAGATTTCCCAGAAGTTTGAATGCAGAAGAGCCTGGTCTATTGCCAAAGGCAGGGAAACCACCCGAAGACCCGTCTGCATATAAGCCAATATGATTGATCGACACGGCGGGGAAGGTGATCGAAAAAAGCATCTTCAATAGAATGTTGAGGCACACCGAGGATGTAAAATTTCTCTCGAGCAACCAGTTCGGCTCCCGGAAGGGGAGGTCGACCGTAGACGCTATCTCATCGGTTACAAGAACCGCCGAGATAGCGCTCCTGCGTAAGAGACAATGCAGACGCTATGCAAAAGGTAGTTAAACGGTTTGGACTCGACTACGTGGGTCATACCGCCCTGCAACCGAAATCGTCCCTTTCAGCGATTAGGCGGCCGCAGGAAGATCACTTTTTTATTTATTTTTTATTTGTAAATCTTTCCTTAGGCTAATTTTTCACAGGCGGGAAGACCATCCTGATACCGTTGCTGTCGTGGCGTTGCTATACTGGATTGGATCGGAGCCCGCGGTTGGAAAGAGGTTCTCGAAAAGTTCGGGGCAGGTTGAGGCTCCCCATTTCGGCACGTTCTTCTGTGTGCTAGTTGATAGGGCCTTACTTGCAGAAAGGCCGAATCGCTGTGCATGCGGTGTCAGTTCTTGATACTTGCAGTGCAGTTGGAAGCAGGTGTGGTGTCGACCCTGCCTGCCTTCCGAGGACTAAGGGAGTGGTGAAGACCACTCGGGAAACTGGCTAAGCACCAGCTACCTTGGTGGACTCTCCAAAGCCTGTCAACGATGTTCGTTGCTGCAGGATACACAGCCAACCTTGAGGGTGCGATGTGCACTAGCTCCTCTCTGCAGCAATGCCTTCTTGGTGGTTCCGGAGAGACGAAGGGTTTGGCGACCATGAGAATGTTGTTAAGTGGGTCGAGGAAAGAGTAGTCCTGGTGTTTACTTTTGTTGTAGAAGACGGTCCTTAACCCTATACTACCTAGATCTCCCTGTTCAGGAGTCTTTTGAGCAGATTTTCTTCCCACGGTTAAGAAGAAAAACAAACACTTATTGAAATAGAAGCTATGAACATTGTACTGCTAAGAATCAATTCCTTATCCAACAACTCAATCGAATCAAAACAAATCCAACCAGTGCATCTTAAATATCGATTTTTGTTTACCACGATATGGGAGCTACAGACTACATAGCAAACGATAAAATTTTCCCGCAAAACAAGCAGCCCCTCCATCGCATTTAAGCTCAAATTCAACTAGGTACACGAAAAACTGGCTCCTGGATGACCTTGAACTGCTAACTGACTGATTACGAACTAAAACGAACGTAAACGTGCTGCACCTCTGAACCTGGGAGGCATTTACACACTCGCATCAATACGCCTGCTGCTGGCTACAGCTACGTAGGCATCCTTCCCCTCTCCCCAACAGACGGCCCCGAAATCAGCCCTCTTCTAACCTAGATCCCGCTAGAAGCTCAGCAGCTGCTGCTAAATAATAGTACGTGATGAGTATCCATCACATCACACACTTTCCCAGCCAGGCAGCTAGCTAGTCAGCACAGTAGGTATAGTAACAGCCACAAGCGCGAGGCGAGAGTTGTATGCCTCCTCCGCCAGTAAACCTTCGGGGCTGCATCGATTTTTCCCATCCAGGAAGCAGCTCGCCACGGAAGCAGCTCTATCGATTTTTCCAAAACACCACCACCACACACACCGACCGCACCCACTTTGGGCGAACGCACTCGGTCTGAACCAGCTATAGCCGTTCGTTCGTCCGTCCGTCCGTCCATGTGCGGCGGAACGTGTAAGGATGAACCGGCAACCGGCGAGCGATAATGGAAGGGGGGTTGTGCTTCCGTTCCAAATAATTTACTCCTGCAGAAGCAGAAGTAGATACCGAGTATCAGCAAGCGGCCAAGGCGTAAAGGCAAGAGGTTCAACAGGATTTCTCCCAACGGAGCAAAACTTGCTTGCTTCTGCAATCTTTAGTGTATGTCCGTTCAAGGAACTTCAAAAAATATACAAGAATACAGTCGAGTCTCTTACTAAACGAATTCCTATTAAACGGACTCCTATTAAACGAACTCCTACTAGACAGGGGTGAGCGTTATACACTGAACGAAAATATCCTCCTTGAAACGTGTGAAATATCATTCCCACTCACATGAAACAGGATCCGCTCTATTCTGAATGATTGCCGCAACCGAATGAAAAATGACGGCTTTTTAAAATGAACTAACAACCATTTACTGTCTTACTATCAAGACCCTAACTGCATGAACGGTCATTCGAAAACTGAATGACGAGCAATCGGACGAGAATCATCCACAAACTGGATGATGTTCGATTCGCGCGTGCCCCATAACGCGTATCATACTATCGTTGTAAGCGCTTCCCACTGAAATCCGTCTTATGCTGAAATGCTCTGACATGGATAGCTTGAGCGATGAGCTGATTCTTTTTGCATCGACCGGTAGCCATTGTTGGTGCCGTTCTGGTAATTGAAGTAGCTCGTTTCTTTTAACCAAAGTTTTCTCTTGGCTTTCAAAATTGTTCCTGTGCATGAGGCTGTGGTGAAGGTAAGAAATTAAATTTCATCAACATAAAAGTAATTCTTGTGCCTAAATATTGTAGTTTACACACATTTCAGGGGCCATTTGATGTTCAAACAACGCGTTGGACCGAGGAAGAAGACGATGGGCCATCGTTACTTCCATCCTTTGGCATCATCGGAAAATCGTTCAGAATCGGCCGTGGAACCCGACAGATCTTCGTAAAATGTGTGCGAAGGTCAATTTGTGCATAAATATTTATTAAGAAATTTTCTTGATCAGTAGATATCTTAATTTCAGGAAATAAATAAAGTTTTAATATGATTCAGCAAAAAGAACCCTTCAAGCTTTCATTTTTATCATATCATGCTCCTGAATAATTTTTTTTCGAATCCAAAACCATATTTAGTACAATCATAATCCAATATCAATTCATTTCCTTCGCGAAAAAAATACATACGAATCCAATAAGATCTTCAGTTGCAATTCAATGTTGCAGTCTAAATGAAATCGGATGACAAACATACGCTTGATCATCATCCTGTGTTGAACTAGACCGTCTGATCGTCATCCGATTTTCGACTGGTTATTGTAAAGGGGCGCGACCGTATCAGTTTTTAGACGCTTACGGGATGAAGTTTGGGTTCAGTGTAGGAGACTAAGAGCTTATGGGATTTCGGCATTTTGGGGGTGTGGCCTATTATCTCGGGTGTGTTAAGAGTTAACGCAATACTTTCTTCGGCAATGTTTTAGGGCTTGATAAGATCTACCATTTAGAACTTTGGTTCATGTGATTAGTTGGCAATTTGGCCGCTAGAGGGACCATCAACAATCTGATGCTAAATTGCACTACGGGAACCATATCAGGTTGTCAAGCAAACGTTACGATATGCGACAGCTCAAGAACCTGATAATTTGGAAGGTTAGTGTCTTCGGGAAAGTTGTTGGGTACGCCAATAACTTACAGACGATGCGTTGCGAAGTTCGAAATTCCTCCACTGGGCGGCGCTAGTGAGCAAGTAAAATTTCAAAACCTCATATCTCAGAATCCCGATAACTTAGGAAGATGGTGTCTTCGGCAAAGTTGATCAGTATGACATAAACTTACATAAAAATAAACACTTGTTTCGCAATTCTGCCACTAGGCGGCGCTAGTGAACATGCAAATTTTCGAAATCTCATAGCTCAGAATCCTGATAACTTAGAAAGTTGGTGTCTTCGGCAAAGTTGATCAGTATAACATAAACTTACATAAGAATAAACACTTGTTTTGCAATTCTGCCACTAGGCGGCGTTTACCGGGTTTTTTCGTCTTTTTTCGATTTTTTTGGCGGTTTTTCGGCTTGGCAAAACTAGTGTCGCTCCCCCCGATAACTTAGAAAGTTGGTGTCTTCGGAAAAGTTGATCAGAATGACATGAACTTACATAAAAATAAGCACTTGTTTCGCAATTCTGCCACTAGGAGGCGCTAGTAAACTTGCAAATTTTAAAAATCTCAAAGCTCAGAGTCCTGATAACTTAGGAAGTTGGTGTCTTCGGTAAAGTTGATCAGTATGACATAAACTTACATAAAAATAAACACTTGGTTCAAAATTCTGCCACTAGGAGGCGCTAGTGAACTTGCAAATTTTAGAAATCTCATAGCTCAGAATTCTGATAACTTAGGAAGTTGGTGTTTTCGGCAAAGTTGGTCAGTATAACCTAAACTTACATAAAAATAAACACTTGTTTCGCGATTCTGCCACTAGGCGGCGTTTACCGGGTTTTTTTCGTCTTTTTTCGATTTTTTTGGCGGTTTTTCGGCTTGGCAAAACTAGTGTCGCTCCCCCCGATAACTTAGAAAGTTGGTGTCTTCGGAAAAGTTGATCAGAATGACAAGAACTTACATAAAAATAAACACTTGGTTCAAAATTCTGCCACTAGGAGGCGCTAGTGAACTTTCAAATTTTAGAAATCTCATAGCTCAGAATCCTGATAATATAGGAAGTTGGTGTCTTCGGCAAAGTTGATCAGTATGACATAAACTTACATAAAAATAAACACTTGTTTCAAAATTCTGCCACTAGGCGGCGTTTACTGCTTTTTTCGTATTTTTTCGACTTTTTTGGGGGTTTTCGGCTCAGCAAAACTAGTGTCGCTCCCCCCGATAACTTAGAAAGATGGTGTCTTTGGCAAAGTTGATCAGAATGACTTAAACTTACATAAAAATAAACAATTGTTTCGCAATTCTGCCACTAGGCGATGCTAGTGAACATACAAATTTTAGAAATCTCTTAGCTCAGAATCCTGATAATATAGGAAGTTGGTGTCTTCGGCAAAGTTGATCAGTATGACATAAACTTACATAAAAATAAACACTTGTTTCGCAATTCTGTCACTAGGCGGCGCTAGTGAACATGCAAAACCGAAAAACCGCCAAAAAAGTCGAAAAAAGACGAAAAAACCCGGTAAACGCCGCCTAGTGGCAGAATTGCGAAACAAATGTTTATTTTTATGTAAGTTTATGTCATACTGATCAACTTTGCCGAAAACACCAACATCCTAAGTTATCAGAATTCTGAGCTATGAGATTTCTAAAATTTACAAGTTCACTAGCGCCTCCTAGTGGCAGAATTTTGAAACAAGTGTTTATTTTTATGTAAGTTTATGTCATACTGATCAACTTTGCCGAAGACACCAACTTTCAAAGTTATCAGGATTCTGAGCTATGAGATTTCTAAAATTTGCAAGTTTACTAGCGCCGCCTAGTGGCAGAATTGCGGAACAAGTGTTTATTTTTATGTAATTTCATGTCATACTGATCAACTTTGCCATCAACCATCTTTGCCATCAACCATCTTCCTAAGTTATCGGGATTCTGAGATATGAGGTTTTGAAATTTTACTTGCTCACTAGCGCCGCCCAGTGGAGGAATTTCGAACTTCGCAACTCATTGTCAGCAAGTTATTGGCGTACCCAACAACTTTCCCGAAGACACTATCCTTCCAAATTATCAGGGTCTTGAGCTGTCGCATATCGTAACATTTGCTTGACAACCTGATATGGTTCCCGTAGTGCAATTTAGCATCAGATTGTTGATGGTCCCTCTAGCGGCCAAATTGCCAACTAATCATATGAACCAAAGTTCTAAATGGTAGATCTTATCAAGCACTAAAACTTTGCCGAAGAAAGTATTGCGTTAACTCTTAACACACTCGAGATAATAGGCCACACCCCCAAAATGCCGAAATCCCATAAGCTCTTATTCTCCTATTAAGCGGATTCCTATTGCGCCCCCCGACCAGTGATCTTATAAGAGTCTCGACTGTACTGACAATTCGAGTAGCATATGCCAAACATGAGTTTATGTGACTTGGAACGCCTCAGAAACCATAGGTCGATGAACAGGTGACGCGTTGAGACCTGGTATTCACGGCATTTTGGAGGATTTGGTCCATTGTCGACCGGCCGTCGGTGAAGCTGGCTTGATAACTTCCCGCGAACCCATTTGTTTTAGGTGACAGACGACGGAAGATGATCGCTCGGATATTCTCACGTTTCAAATGATCCTCTTGTGAATGGCCAAAATAGCCTGCATGTTCTACAAAAGTATGTGCAACTCTTGCAAGGCTGAATTCGGTCTTATATATGTTGCATATGCATTTTTAGAACATGTGTGCTACTAGGGGAGCGAATTACCTCTTCCTATTACTCCCCCACCCGGTAGCTGTTCGGTTTCCCAGATCCTGCCTACCAATTGGTGCAGACAGGTAGCCATTTTTTCAGGGCTCCTTGATGAGTTCAGCTACGATACCATCCTTATCAGCTGCTTTGTTGTTTGGAGCTGGTGAAGGCATCCTAAACTTCGCTCAGCGTGGGAGTTGGATCAATTCCGGCCTCCGCTGCACTGGCGTAGCCGTTTCCTTCGTTGCCGTGGTCTCCCGAACCTGCTTCTAAGCGTCTCCTAAAAAATCACTCTGTTCTCGACTGCGTCGTTGATGGCTGCATTACTGTAGTCCAGCAGTTCTCCAGAGAGACCACATCGAGCTCGTCGTCGTCTGGCGATGCGGGCTCGAGATTCTTCGCCTATGCTGGAGCGACCACCGGTAACACCAACTGCTCTAAGTTGTAACGCGGCGAACGCCGATACCGTACATTGTTGTTGACGGAAAGTTTTGGGCGCAATTTGACCATTTCCTGATAGTGGTCGGAGTCAATCGCAACGATAGGTCCTGACATCGATAATTCCGTCTGTCAGCGATCCCGTCTGCTATGTGGTGATATGTGGTGTTTTAACGTCGTGGCTTGGGCAGTGTTCATGCTGCGCATGCAATATGTCCTTATCATCATCAGTACTTTCGGAGCGTGGCCTGTGCACGTTCATTCGGCTGAAGTTGAAGAATCGGCCCTTAATCCTCAACATGCACATTCTTTTGTCGATCGGCGACCAACCGATGACGGTCATTCAAACGGTGAGTGTCGTAACTTCTGCGTCCGAGTGACCAATGCTTTGAAGAGATCGTCCATAGCTAAATCCCATTCGTTTTGCCGGTCCTTTTGCAGGCATTATTCACCAAGGGAGACAGGGGGTCACAGCGAATTTAAAAGTTACAACAAATCTAGAGGAGAAATGTGTATCCCATACAAAAAAATACAATCCGTTTAGCTCAAAAATATTGAATAACTATTGCAACGGCAGCCAGGGTGATAGAAAGGGAGTTTGTTGGGTCGTTCTAGGGGGTCCCAAGGGGTTTCAGCGGAGTACCAGGAGATCTAAGGGGGGGGGGGTTTCTTAAGTCTGATGAGGGTTTTGAAAGCATTGCAGAGAGTTGCAGAGCATTCACGACAGGCTTTGGAGGCGTTACATGTACGTTTTCGGAGGTTTCCGAAGTTTTCCGAGGGTCTGACGTGCGTTGTGAAGGCATTTAGGGCGATTCCGGAGGTATTACGCGAAATTTCAAAGCATTTTTAGCGGAATTCAGGCATTACGGAGGCTTTTTTGGTATTTTGGAGGGTCTCAGGTGCGTTACATGGGGCTCGAGGGGGTTTTCGGTTGATTCAGCAGGCATCATTGGCGGGATTCAGAGGCGTTACGCAGGCTTTTTCTTGGGATTTCGGAGTGTTTCAAGTGCATCTCATTAGGTCCAAAAGCGTCTTAGGGGGATCTGAGAGGCATTTCAGGAAGTTTCAGCGCTTTTCTGGCGGTGTTCAGCGGCGTTACGGAGAAGTTTTCGTGGGTTTCGGAGGGTTTCAGGTGCGTAACATAGGGTCTGACAAGGTGTTTGGGAGATTTCGGAGGCATTTGAGAAAGTTTCAGAGCATTTTCAGCGGCATTCAGAGCAGCCAAATGAATGCTGCTGACATTTTCGGTAAGATTCAGAGGCGTTACGCAGGTGTTTTCGGGGATTTCAGAGGATCTCAGATGCATTGCATGGTGCCTGAAGGGCGTCTTAGGGGGATTGCGGATGCATTTCAGGAAGCTTGAGAACATTTTCAGCAGGATTCAGAGGCGTTTCAGAGGTGTTTTCGTGAATTTTGGAGCGTCTCGGTGCGTTTCATGAGGTCCGAGGGGATGTTAAGGGGTTTTGGTCCGAGGGTTTTTGGGGGATTCCGGAGGTATTTCAGAAAGTTTCAGAGCATTTTCAGCGGGATTCAGAGGCTTTAAGGAGGCGTTTTAAGGGGATTTGGGAGGCTTTCCACGAAGTTTCAAAGCATTTGCGGCGGTATTCAGAGGTGATACGGCAGCGTCTTAACGAGTTGTCGGGGGTTTCGAAGGGTCTCAGGTGCATTATATATGGTCCAAGGGGGTCTTAGGGGGATTCCAGAGGCATTTTAGGAAGTTTCAGAGCATTTTCAGCGGCATTCAGTTGCGTTATGGAGGCATTTTCGTGGGTTCCGGAGCGCCTTCATGAGATCCAATGGGGTTTTATAGGGATTTGGGAGGCATTTCAGGAAGTTTCAGTGCGATTTCGGTAAAATTCTGAGTCTTTACGGTTTCAAAGCAGTTTTGGTGACATTCAGAGGCGTTACGAAAGCGTTAAGGAGGATTTTTAAAGAGTTTCTGAGCGTCTTCTGTGCGTTACATGAGATCCAAAGGGGTCTTTAGGGGGATCTGTGAGATATTTCAGGAAAATCCAGATCATTTTCAGTGAGATTCAGGGGCGTTTATTCTTCTTCTTCTTCTTATTCTTCCTCTTCTTCTTGTTCTTCTTCTTCTTCTTTATGGCTCTACGTCTCCACTGGGACTTGGCCTGTCTCGCTTCAACTTGGTGTTCTTTGAGCACTTTCTGAGTTATTAAATGGAAGGGCTTTCTTTGCCTGCTATTGTATGAATTTGTATATTGTGAGGCATGGACAATGATACACTATGCTCAGGGAGTCGAGAAAATTTTCCCGACTGGAACGGGAATCGAACCGCCGTTTCCGGATTGGCGATCTATAGCCTTAACCACTAGACTAACTGGAGACCGCCCCTGGAGCCCCGCTACGGATTGATTTGATTGATTTATCTTTATTAAAGAGACTTACAACCCTTGGCTGGTTAACAGCGCTACGGAGGCGTTTTCGGGGGTTTCGCAGGGTCTCAGTTGCGTTATATTAGTTTCATGTGGATTTTATGGGGTTTCGGAGCCAATTCAGGAAGTTTTAGAGGATTTTCATAGACCCCATCACAAGTCCGTGCACAAGGGAGAGGTTGTGGGGCTAAACCCCTCCCATTGCCGATGTTCCATACATTAGGTGCCACTCCACCCTTTGCCAAATTTGAAAAAAAAACCTTCCATGACGTCTTTTCTGTGCATGGGGCTGGCTCTTTTGAAGCACCCCCGGAATGCCCTGTGAATTAAGGATGTTCTTGAAACCCCCTGATACGGCCCTGACCTGAAATACCCCAAAACATTCCTGAAACCGCCGTAATCCCAAGGAAACGCCATTGAAATCATTATCATAATCAATGCCTCTGAAACCCCTTTTTATCGCCTTTAATAGGCTCCAGGAACCCCCTGAGACGCACCTGAAAAACCCTTGAAACGCCCCTGATATGCAGTCATGTTTCTGCAAATGTTTCTGAAACACCCGGAAACTCTCTGAAATGCCCTTTAAAGGCTCTTGAGATCCCCTGTAACTACCCCTGAAACGCCCCTGAATCCTCTTGGTTCCCCCTTTTTTGGGCTCTCTGGAAACTTTCATGAAACCCTCTAAGCCCCATCTCAAATGCCCAGGAGCAAGGCCTGCTCTCGCAAACTTCCTCTTTGAAGCCCTAACTTAATCTATGCACAAATTTCCCCCTTTTTAAATCAAGGGGTTCCAGTGTATATGGCATTTCTGTTCAGGAGGCCATCTGCATGATTTAAGAAAAAAGTGTTAAAAAAGCTATATTGAACATATTTAAGGCTACGTTTGGCCAACTAAAATTTAAAGAGGTTCAAAAAGGTAAGGAGAATAGAGAAGGGTCGTGCATGAGGGGGAGGGGGAGGGCAATGGGATTTTTTGGTGTCCCGAGATTTGGTCGAGGCTACGTCTAACGGCACAACGGGTCATGTTATCATACCGATTTTTATGGCGTAATTAATGACATAACAACAAGCATTTATCATCACTTTCCGGTTCCGGATTTTGACCTGTGAATAACGTTTTTCAAAATAATGACTGATCATGAAAAAGGTTATTATTGATCACGATAATTATCTCTTCGGTCGTGATATTCTGAGTTGCAGTCATGATATCATAAAGCGGTAAGGTGTATAATGTCATGTCTTGCCATTTTTTGGTCATAAATCCAACAACAAGGTTCTTCCCGTCTAGGCTAAGAAAGCTCAACAGACTTAAATAGCAGGAAAAAGAAAAACATGTTTAGCGGTCGTCTTTTTTTAGAAACATGCAATGAAACAAGAAGCTCTAACGACATAATTTTTTGTTCTAATTCTTACATTTATATTCATCCAGTAGGTATGCTATATTTGTGTTTGTAGCGCATTGCACTAACGCTTACCAAATTGACCCTCATCCAGGCCAAACTTGATGACGATCAAGTATGATGAAGGGTAATGATACTACAGACTGGTATGAGGGGGGACTCAAAGGGAATGGACAAAAACAATTTCAAAGCACTTCAAGGGGGGGGGGGTAGTTTGCTGTAAAGGATTAAGGAGGGTTTTGGGGAATTTTAATGGAGCAAAAGTAATTTAAAAATTAACCAAGTGGAAATAAAGGACAACTAAAGGGTATTCAAGAGAGGATCTACAGGTGATTTCAGTGCAGAATCGCGCGACAATTTCCGTGGGACGGTCGGACTCCATGGTTACTTAAACCATCAATGCGCTGACGCGTTCAATATTGAACGACCATTGACGTATGTACATTAATCTAACTATTGTGTGGAGTGGTCATTGCGACCAAATAAATCATAATCGTGATGAAGACTGCGACGTGTATTTCCATCTAACTAGTAGATAATATCACCTACCAGAGGTCGCTCCTAGATCCATACCTTACCCTATCCTACTAACAAATATTCCTTCGCATGACAACCGTAGGGATGCTGTGGATTCCACCGTTTCTAGTAGCAACGGTTGTCGAACTAAGATTCCTTCCCTTTCCCGATAATCGTAAGTGCGTGGCCGGCGCCGTTATTGACTTTAAAATGTTGAACTCTCAAACTGTGCACATCGAGAGCAGTTACCCAGGTAACAATTTGATGTTGTGCAAATGTTTCTCAAACTATTTTAAGGACAAACGTCTTGAAATCCCGCTTCAACAATGCATCAGAACTTCAAATGCACAAATCTCAAGAAACACGCTTCACACAACAGTGCATTTCATTATTCTGTTCTCGCTCACTCGTAATAAGCTTAAAATAAGAAGATCAGGTGCGCTGGTTTTGTTTACGAAGATATTTGTGCCCTCGAAATCGTGAGTAGGTACCAAAGTCGGCCATTGTAGCGGCCATTTTGGGATTTTAACAAGTCTGTCCTTAAATCAGCCTTCATTTGAACAAAGGCTGAGCACAAGAGGTACAATCCTTCATTCAGCTCATAAACATCTAATTTTGATGATTTTATTCAACCTCTAGCTGATTTAAGGTTCATTGGAAGGCTGATTTAAGGCTTAATATGCGCTTAATCAATAATCAAATAAATTTATAAATTGTGTAAAAATTAAACAATAACACTTTCGAGAGCCTATTTTTACATTAACTCGGACCCCCTGATTTATAGTCACTTACCTTAGCACATACACCACACACACAACGAGACGAACCAGCCAAGGGCTGAAAGTCTCGTTAATAAAGACAATAATAATAACACCACACACAATTGTATACTTATTTTTTTTTTTTCTAAAAATTTTCATTGGGCCGCAGATGTTTTGATAATTCTTAAAGGGGGTCGCCACCTCAAAAAGGTTGGGAACCCCTGGTCAAGAACATAAGTTGAACTAAGTCTGTATTGAGGCTGAAAATGCGATGTGGACTTCACGAAAACCATGCTTGGGTCAGCTGTCACAAATTCAGGCCAAACATGTCTAAAGGTCCTATCTGCAGAATAAAAGCTCTCTTTGGTTTCCCTTTCTTTCGTTAATATCTCAGCTGTTCATATGTATTATGATTGTCTTCTTGCATTGAACCGTGGTCAAATTAATCATCTTCTGGTTTGTACTGCAGAAATAGTTAAAAAGTGTACCATTACATTGCGATAATTGAAAGAGGAAGTGAACAAAGAGAGCATCTCAAATGCAGATAGGACCTATTGAAATGTTTGTCCTGAATTATTTGATTAAAGCTTGAACAACAGATGGTTAATTCTGCATGTTGGTGTATGTATGTTTAAAGCTGGTTACCCAGATGAAACATATTCTATTCAACTTGATATTCAGCCATCAATGTATTGCTGATTAAAGAGGTTGAACAAGCCGTACTTCAGACCAATATTCAGCTGTCATTTGTGTCAGCCATTGACACTATTAACCAGCTATTGTTCAGCTATTACTCTCACCCAGCATTCATTGTTACTTGGGTAGTGTGTCCCAAATTTTCACATTCATTGGTTCTCTGTGCAACTTCGATTTTTCTGGTCAATCACGGAGTAGCAACTACGATGTGTACGTTTATTTATGCTTTGCTTGCTCCGTGCATCACGTTCGTCGCACCCCTGAACACGGAACTAAACCAAGTTACAAACCACCGAGCTGATGAAATGGTCCGACGACGACGGACGAACGGACGAGCCCGAGCGAAAGGGGGAAAAAATCGAACGTCCGAACCGAATCCTTTCAAGGAGCTTCTCGGCCGCGGGTACGACCTCTGCTCCGTCGTCCGACACGCTGCTGCTGCCGCAGCCTCATAGGAACGCTGAAGGAACCGGGCGGATGGACGATGATGTTGAAGGAAAGCGTCAGCGTCGGCGTCGGCGTCATCGTTGTCGGTCGATCGGCCCCGGTGGGTTGGGTTATTGGTGGAGTTGGAGCTGCTCTGTCTTGGTTCAGAACTGGCGATGATGATGTGGGAGTTTTACCTTCTACACGGGTCGATGTTTGTGGGGTGGTGTCGCTCCTTCGCTTAACCGGGTGGATGGGAGGATGATGCTGAAAAATAACTTTTATCGATTCGTTGCTCTTCGTGTCGGGACTTCGGGAGTTGGTGCTGCTGCTCTGCTGTTGAGTGCCGAGAAAATGTTCGGTGGAAAACTGGAACGAGCCGGCAAGGAAGGTTGGAAATTTGAATATTTCCGGCATCATCCTGGTTTCAGCTGAAATGAATGTGCTGTAGGTAGCAGGACTATGCGGAAGAAGCTTGAATGGTAATAGAAGAAGGTTAAGCCAAGGGAAGCTTTAATTTGAAGGAACTTTGAGATTATGCTTAACTAGGAATTGGATGTTCAACGCTGAAGGACTGCGATTAAAGCTACGCATCCAATCAAATAAATGTCTACCACGAATCGGATTGATCCAAAAACCCTCAATTTATCTTATGTTTACTCCTATGAGTTATTGCGTCTTATAATTTCGGTCATTTATCAAGGGTAGTCAAAAGAAAAGGTAACATGTTATTTGATCATGGTAGGTATGAATTGTACAGTGAACGTAGATTTTAATGCAGGTCAATCCTTGTGTCAATCGTAGTGTTGGTGCCGAACAGATCCAAAAAGGCATTGGAACTCGAAGTTCTGAGCAGCATACAAAATACGCATGAAGTTTACGATTTCATGCAGCTTCAAACTGCAAAAATGCGATTTATTAATAGTTGTTTGATTACCCAGTTAATCAACATTCAACCATCGCGCAACAATAATGACAATGTCGCAACCTGTATTTATTGCGACAATCCACCCAATGCGACAGAAGATTGTCTCAACTTGAAAATAATAGGATAAACATCGTACACCACGAGTTTAGAGATTTTCAGTCTTGCATTGCGATTTTCGAACAGTAACTTCGAGTAGGTAAACACTGCAACTCTGCTGAAGATCAATCATCAAACAGTTTCGACTTTGGGTTTGTAATAATTGATTATTCACGAGTTGAAAAGTACGCAACAAATTCAGCTTCCGTTTTGTCTGCAACAAACATTTTCGAGATCATGTCATTATCTGTTACCAGAAGGGATAAAGAGTAATCGTCACGCCTTCTTTGTTGCTTGTTTTGTGCTTCTATTGTCTGACAATTCTCTTCACTGATTACCATACAATGAATGCATGCATCTTTCACTTTAGGTGTTATTATGCAGTACCACTTTGGACTTTTCTGCCGCTATATTAAATCTAAACTTCTGCACACTGTAAACAAGTAATTCATTTTCAATTAGATCTAAGAGTTCACTAGTGTGAATGCCGGACAACTCACTGGAACAATCTGTTCCCAGTCATCTTAGCAAACTGCAGTAGAATCACTTGGCATAATACGGAACCTCACGGTGATGGCGACTTGCTCCGTCAACAGTCCACTCGTCAATGAGGCAGCATCACACTGACGACGACCCCGTCATGGTGCTGGCTGTCACTGATGCTTGCTAGGGGAAATACACGCATGGGGCATGCTACTCAGCTTTGTTCATACCCCACATTCTCCCTCTTCACCGAACAAAAAAGTTTTCTTACTAGCAGGCTTGTTATTTTTACGCTCAAACCCTCAATTTCGTTCTCTTCATCCTTATGGCATCAATGCAACAAGATACACTTCAAGATACAATAATTAAGACTTATGGCCACATTTACTTTTTTGTTTAGTAAACGCACTTTTGTTAATATCGAACCTATATCATTTGATTGATAACTTGCAATGCTAACCGATCATCTATGGGGTTTTGCCGAGCTCCAATAAAAATAACTACAACACACGCAGTTGGGTGATGCGTCTTCTCTCCTTCAAGCGCACGTCTCGTTATGTAGCCGGCCCTGTTTTTCTCTCACTCAAATCAATCGTTATTCACGATTGCGAAAATTCGACGCATTCAACGAAAACGAACATATTTTGTAAGAATTATTTGTCAAAAAAGAAAAAAAAACAAGAGATTAACGAATTTAAGATTTATCAGACTAAAGATTCCGTATATCATACAACTCCATTTTCAATGCTTCAATGTGATGGTACAGATGGACCATATATAACACACAAATGTCCTTCATTATACGAAAATAGATTCTACAAAACGAGTTCGAAAGAGGTTCTGCAACATATTTTCAGTAGATATGTTTTCATTGCGTACTTCGAATTTTAAACTGTTTTACGATATGCAATTTTTATGGGCGGTTTTCATTACACGTCCCTACATTTTCCTCACGCACAGCTTTCGGCAGTTATCATGCAACGCCATTTCCTTAGACGGGTTTCTTTACACATCGCTGCATTTTCCTGATGCAAACAATTTTCGGCAGCTTTTCAATAACGCCATTTCCTTGGACGGATTTCATTTCACGTCCCTGTATTTTCCTTATGCAGAAAAATTTTCGGCGGTTATCCAACAACGCCTTTACCTTGGACGGTTTTCACTACACGTCCCTGCATTTTCTTTATGCAGAATAATTTTCGGCGGTTATCCAAAAAATGCCGTTTCCTTGGACGGTTTTCATTACACGTCCCTGCATTTTCCTTATGCAGAAAAATTTTCGGCGGTTCGACACGCCATTAATTTGCCCAACCAAAAACCCGAGCAAAAACCAACCCAACCAACCAACGCCGCGAGTATTTTACGGCAACATTCACAATAGTCAAATGCCTCTACCATCATGCACATCAACCTGTTTGCATTTACCGTTCAACCGAGCGACAACACGAGCATGTACGATCCGAGGAATCAACGAAAGCGCGACCATCCATGCCGAGCAAGAAGCATGGAGAAACATGAAGAAACATGCATGCAATCATCGACCGACCACCTATCCACAGCGTGCTACCAGTCGACAACAAAAATCAACCACGTCACCGCGCCTTTGTTCATGTGTTTGTGCTAGAACCAAGGCTAAAACAGAACGCGGTTGGAAAAAAAAAACTTTCCGCGCTCTAGCTTTCGTCAGGAACCGCAGAATTGCAACACCCACTTCACTGTGTTTGCAGCACCACCACACACTTCACACACCAAAACGATTTGTTTTCTCTCACTGTTTTTATGCCAAGTGATTCTACCTATTTTATGATTAACTTGTTATTGATTATGATGCACTCCTGGCAGGATCGCCAATGTGAATGCCGGACAACTCACTGGAACAATCTGTTCCCAGTCATCTTAGCAAACTGCAGTAGAATCACTTGGCATAATACGGAACCTCACGGTGATGGCGACTTGCTCCGCCAACAGTCCACTCGTCAATGAGGCAGCATCACACTGACGACGACCCCGTCATGGTGCTGGCTGTCACTGATGCTTGCTAGGGGAAATACACGCATGGTGAATGCTACTCAGCTTTGTTCATACCCCACAACTAGTTTAAAGGGTTGTGTCCCTTACTCGTTTCGTATGATTTGGTAAAATAAAATAAAAACAATTAAATTGAGTAGAATAGTAAATTTAGGTTTGTTGGTTACTGGTCAGCAAAATTACATAACAATCGAGGAGCGGACCTGATGTGATGGTTAAGGCCCGTGATTATCACGCCGATTACTTTGGAACGAATCCCACTCCCGATAGTGAGTAAAAGAAAATCGGGTTCTGTACTGTTCCTTTCAACTCCACTAAGTATTTGCATCCTTTGACAGATACGTGTTTCGACCTTGAGGTCGTCTTCAGTGTCTCGTCTATGACTCGACTAGAGTCGAATGGAATTAAAAGGGACAGTTATTAATCCGATTGTCTTTATTAATTTACTTTCAGGAATCCGGCGGGATTCAGAGGCGTTACTGAAGCGTTTCGGACGAGTTTACGGAGGCTTCGGAGCATCTCAGGTGCGTTACATGGGGTTCGAGGTAGTTCAAAGGGAATTTTGAATGCATTTTAAGAAGTTTTGAAGCGTATCCGGCGGGGCTTAAAGGCTCCTGATATACCTTGAATCGCCCTTAAAGCCCCTTGAATCGTCCCTGAAACCCCTCTAATACTATTGAAATGCCCTTAAATTCCCCGTAATCACATGAAAACGGCAACAAAACTTGTCAGAACGCTCTTGAAAGGCTCCTGAAATCCCCTGAAACAATACCTTGGAACCCCCCCCTCCCCTTTTTTGGGCTCTCTAAGAACTTTCTGGAAACCCCCATAGCCCCACCTCAAATGCCCACGAGTAAGACCTATTCTTGCGAACTAAATTCCCTCGTTAAAGCCCAAAATTAATTAATGCATAATTTTCCCACTTTTAATGGCTTTTTGCCTTTCTCGTACAGTGTACTGGAAAGGCTATATGTTCACTCCAAAAATAACTTTTTGATAGACCCGGAAGGTCGAGTCACATATACCAATCAACGCAGCTTGACGAATTGAAGTGATGTCTGTGTGTGTGTGTGTGTGTGAGTGTGTGTCTGTTTTGTGTGTATTGAGAGTAAATGTGTGTACAAAAGAACTCACCCCACTTTTGGGCAGTAAACCTCGACCGATTTTAATGACCGACGGTTCATTCGACGCGGAATCTGGTCCCATTGTATCCTATTGAAAATGGTTCGGATCGGTCCAGCCGTTCCGGAGTTATGGTCATTTAGGTGCTCCGGACCGGTACCTCAGGCAGGGGCCAGATATGAAAACGCTACAAACCCATCCCCATTTGATGGGCCGCATAAACTATGGAATTTCGATAACTTGATAAATGGTAACTATTAAAATGGTCTCAGACCGTATGTGAACCGGCAGTGTCCCGGAACCGGTTCCGGGTGTCCCACCGGAAGTGGCCATACTTAAAAATCAGAGAAGTTGCTTATAACGAGAAGCGCGAAGACTGAAACCAAAAGTTCCAATTGAACCGTCAAACGCGGTTCCAATCGAGCAAAATCATGGAAATAGAAAAACAGAGAACAACATGGAAAACAAAACTCAATATGAGATTGTGTTGGTGAAAACTGTGAAGTCACTTATTTGCTTCAGGTCTTTTGGACAGCTCAGACTAACACTCACGCTAAAACATATATTTGTTTACCTAAAAAACTTATTGTTATTGAAAGTAATGTAAATAAACATAACCAAAATCCTCTCCGCGTTTCTCTTATAACAACTCTCTGATAAAAGTGAACTAAACCCATTCATGCGACATATCAATCCGCGGCTGTTTTGATAACCTGATGAACAGTAAGCAGAAAAACATTCTCAGATCATATCGGAACCGGTAGTGATCCGGAACCGGTTCCAGGTGTCCCGCTGGAGGTGGCCAAGTATAAAAGTTAATCAAACTCATGCATATGACATATCATATAGTGGCTTTTTGATATTCCAATGAACAGTAATCAGGAAAACATTCTCAGGACATATTTGAACCGGTAGTGATCTGGAGCCGGTTCCAGGTATCCCGCCGGAAATGACCAAATATAAAAGTGAACTAAACATATGCATGCGTCTAATCAAACCGCGGCTATAAACTTATGAACAGTAAGTAAGAAAAAAATCTCAGAACATATCTGAACCGGTTGTGATCCGGAACCGGTTCCGGGTATCCCGCAGGAAATTAACAAATATAAAAGTGAACCAAACCCATGCAAGCGACACATCAAAACTGATTATATCGATAAACTGATGAACGGTTAGCAAGAAAAAATGACCAGACAACATCAGAAACTACCGGTATTGTGCCGGAATCCATTTCGGGTGCCCCGCCGAAAGTAAGCAAATATAAAAGTGAACCAAACCCATGCATGCGACACATCAATCGCAGCATTTTTTTTAGGTATCTTGATTTAGCAAAAAAAAAAAAATCCGATCATATTGGGACTACCGGTAGTGTTCCGCAACCGATTACGGGTGCTCCACCGGAAGTGGTAAAATGTAAAGGAGAAGCAATCCATGAATGCGACACTATGAATGACTTTTTAGGTAACCTGATGAACGGTTAACAAGAAAACAATCACAGACCATGCTTTCGAAAACCTATAGCTCGCCGAAACCGGTTCCAGGCAAATGTAAAACGGAACCAAACGCAAGCACACAGCATATTAAATAACGTCTTCTTCGGTAACGCGAAAAAGGGTCTGAAAGAAAATAGCCTCATATTTAAGACTACCGGTAGTGTTCCGGAACAAGTTTCGAGTGTCTCGGCGGAACTGGCGAAATGCAAAAATGAACCACACTCATGCATGCGGGACATCAGTTCGCGACTTTTTAGGAAAACTTATTCACAATGTGCATGGAGCTAGTGTAAGACCACATCTGGAACAATCGGTACAATCCCGGAACTGGTTCTTGGTGTCCCACTGAAGGTGGTAATATATAAAACTGATCCGTACCCATGCAGGCGATACATCAAATCGTGTTTTTAGGTAACCTAATGAACCTTAGCAATGAAATAGTCTCAGACTATATTTGAGGCACCCGGTTGTTCTCCGTAACCAGTTCCAGGTACCCCACCGAAAGTGACCAAATGTACCGGGAGTCCCGCCGGAAATGGTCAAATATAAAAGTGAATTAAGCCCATGCATGCGACGCAACAAATCTGTTTTTTTTAGATAACCTGATGAACGGTTAGCTAGAAAATAGGCTCATATTACATTAGAGACTATCGGTACACCGGTACCCTATAGGGTGACAGAACCAGCGTTTGGTGCTTCGCCGGAACTACGAAAGTGAATAAAATCAATGCAAGCGTTAAATATATGTAAAGGGGGTGGAAGCTCAGGTAAAATATTATCTCCTGGGCGCCTGAGACTACGACAAGGTGATGGACTTTCCTGCCTACTATTCAACATCGCGCTGGAAGGTGTTATGCGACGAGCCAGGCTCAACAGCCGGGGTACGATCTTCACGAAATCCAGCCAATTTGTCTGTTTTGCGGATGACATGGATATTATTGCCAGAACATTTGGAACGGTGGCAGAACAGTACACCCACCTGAAACGTGAAGCAGCAAAGGTCGGACTGGTGGTGAATGCGGCTAAGACAAAGTACATGCTGGTAGGTGGGACTGAGCGAGACAGGAATGTTACGATAGACGGGTATACTTTCGAGGTGGTAGAAGAACTCGTCTACCTCGGTTCCTTGCTAACAATAACGTGAGCCGTGAAATACGAAGGCGCATCATCAGTGGAAGTCGTGCCTACTATGGGCTCCAGAAGAAACTGCGGTCAAAAAAGATTCATCCCCGCACCAAATGTACCATGTACAAGACGCTAATAAGACCGGTGGTTCTCTACGGACACGAGACATGGACGATGCTCGAGGAGGACCTACAAGCACTTGGAGTTTTCGAGCGACGGGTGCTAAGGACGATCTTCGGCGGCGTGCAGGAGAACGGTGTGTGGCGGAGAAGGATGAACCACGAGCTCGCTGCACTTTACGGCGAACACAGTATCCAGAAAGTGGCCAAAGCTGGGTGGATACGATGGGCAGGGCATGTTGCAAGAATGCCGGACAACAACCCTGCAAAGTTGGTGTTTGCTAACCATCCGGTTGGTACAAGAAGGCGTGCAGCGCAGAGAGCACGATGGGCGGACCAGGTGGAACGTGATCTGGCGAGTTTTGGGAGTGACCGACGTTGGAGAGCTGCAGCTGCAAATCGAGAATTATGGCGGCAAATTGTTGATTCAGTATTATCATGAATTTGATGTGAACTAAATAAATGAAATGAAATATATGTAAAAGAACAACTTGACAAATTAAACCCACATACAAACAGACGTCCCACTTTAGGTACCTCCCTACGTATCGAGCTACACACAGCTCATAGCTACACTCGCTACCTATCGAGAATTTTGCCAGCATACACAGGCCAATTACCACAAAGGTCACTTAAAAGTTCACTATCAATGTTCTCCAATAGGCTAGTGTCGTGTACATTCCCATTAAGGTGGAAGAAGTTCAATTTGAATTTTTAGTTTTCAAGATATTGATGAGCAAGCACAATTTAACGGTTAAAGGTTTACGAGAATTATCCGTTAATCGTTAAATTGCGTTCGCCTCTCAATAACTCGATAATTCAAAAGTTCAAATTGATGTTTCTCCACCTCAATAGAAAAGTATTACTCGCTTGCAAATTGAAGAACATCAATAGGGAACTTTTAAGTGACGATTGTGGGAATAGAAGCAAAGGTTCGTCCGAAATGTGTGAACGGATAACGGCGAGCGTGCCCGTCACTGAATGCTCCCAAATTCATCCTATTCGAAAACAAAGCGATTACGGCGCCGATTGATTCCGTTGCTCAAGTAATTTTATTGAGACAGCTTATGACTTCCACGGTGTTCCATGGTGTTCCTAGCGGAGAACACCAAAACTGTTGCAACATTTTCTAGTGGAAATCTTGATAGAATTTAAGGCAGATTATTTTGAAGTACACAGCAAAAATTTCTAAGGGCCCATATAGCCGAGGCGGTAAACGCACGGGTATTCAGCATGACCATGCTGAGGGTGACGGGTTCGATTCCCGGTCGGTCCAGGATCTTTTCGTAAAGGAAATTTCCTTGACTTCCTTGGGCATAGAGTATCTTCGTGCCTTCCACACGATATACGCATGCAAAATGGTCATTGGCAGAGGAAGCTCTCAGTTAAAAACTGTGGAAGTGCTCATAGAACACTAAGCTGAGAAGCAGGCTTTGTCCAATGAGGACGTTACGCCAAGAAGAGGAGCAAAAATTTCTGAGAATTACATTTTACGTAAACAGATTTGACATTTAAACTTCTATTCCATCTACTCTTTCTTGTTTGGAATGTTGAACGCAAGCTTCATACTGAGAGCAACCTGTAAATTAAAAAGCAAATGGAAAAATACGTGCGATATGACGGGGTCCTTTTGTTACAGGTTATATGATGTAACATTTTTTAACTGTGTATTTCAGTCCAAATATCTCGAGGTGAGAGATTTTTCCTCTGAAATTAGGATGTATCCTAGGCGAACTCATAATAAAATCCATAGATTACTTGAGAAAATTGCGGAGCGAATTTGTGATAAAATTGGCTAAACTCTTGTCAGGGTTTTCCTCTAGTGACTTTCAAATTCAATGGGAAATTCTACTAGAAACTTAATCCAAAATTTCATCAGAAACTTATCATGGATTCCCGCAAAAAATTTCTTCAGAATTTTGTGTTGAATGTCAAAGTTTTGTTGAAAATTGTTTGCGGAGGTCACCAGAACCCCAGCAGTAGTGTTAGAACAAGTTTCTGTTATGTGTTCGCTTTTTATGATGATCGACCAGTAATTTCTCCACAGATTGCAGCAGAGATTCCCTAGAAATTCTCTTTAGATTTTGCAAAAACGACACCACCGATTGCGCTACAAACAATACAAGAAATTTCTCATAAATTTCACCTATAGATTCATCTGGCTGTGTCTCTATGAACTCTGACATGAATTTCTACTAAATTTGGGATCTCATACTGTGAACACTATCGCGAAAAGCATTTTTTACTTTTTATATTTTATTTATCATAGTTTGCACGCTAGAATTTCAAATCTGTTTTGCATAAATTTAGTGGACATCAAAATTTTTCGTGGCCAATAAGCAAGTTCTAGTTTACAATTCTTTTTCTAATAATCAAATTAATATATTCATTGATAATGTTTTGCAAGAATGATAAATATTAATTAGACACATTCTACCGTGGCGTTACAACGTTTCGATGCATTCATGGTTAGTTTTTCCACTGTAACTCGTAAAAACGTCCGCAAACCTCAAAATATTTTTTCACATTCGGATTCCTTGTAAAATTTGCAATATATTTGACATGTTGAACATTTTCTTTTTATTGGGAAAACTTGTTTAAAATGCGAATTAGTAGCGTGACGTTACAACGCGCTAGAATTCGACGTGCTCTATCGCGATACACACATCTTTAAAAATCTGCTCGGATGTTTTTGTTATTTTAAAAATTTCACCTACCATTGAAATTTATTGGTTTGTTCTTCAATTCAGTGGAATAAAACATATAAATTTCGGTTTAGATTTTGGATAATCGACATTTACATTTCGTGACGTTACAACGCCCGCTCAATTCCAAACAGGGTTCTGCTCGCGTTGTAACGTCACGAAAATGCACATCATGTTAGAAGCAGATTTTTCAGCCAAATTTGCCCTAATTTGTGAATTTATTACTGCATTACCTTCATTGCATTAAGATGAACTTTATTCCTTTGAAAATCCGTTTTGTGATAAATGGCTCGGAGGGCCAAGCAATTGCTATCAACACTGACACATTCTACCGTGACGTTACAACGTTTTGACGCATTGTTGTGCAGTTTTTCCACTATAACTCATAAAATCAACTGTAAACCTCAATCTCTTTGGTCAGATTTGGATTCCTTGTAGCATTTGCAATAAAAATTACCAATCCAACACATAATTTTCAATGGGAAAACTTGTTTGATATGCAAATTAGTAGCGTGACGTTACAACGCATCAGAATTCGGCGTTCTCTTTAGCAATACCAACATTGTTTTTAATCTGCTCGGATTTTCATTTTCAATAGTCTCCAATTTTCCAATAGTCTCCGGATTTTCATTTTCAGTCTCCAATAATTTCACTCACTACATATCAAAATGTATTACTTAATTCCTCAACTCTGTTATATACAATGATTTTCGTGTTCATCGTCCAATCGATGAAAAAAAAATGAAAAATTTCATGACATTATAACACCCGTTTCTAAGAGGATTCTGCTCACGTTGTAAAATATCGAAAATGCATATTGGTTGAAACCAGATTTATTAGTCAATTTAGCTGAGCACGAAACACGAAAAAACCCTGCAAAATTCCTCCAGACTGAAAAATGATCAAATGTCGGAGTCGGGTTGAATTTTATCAAATGTAGGATCACTATTGGAGCTACATCGGATAACTGTTGAGTTTATCATGGAGTTGATGGCCAAAATAAAAACAGGTCAATGATAGGTTGATGTCGGGTTAAACGTCATCAATGACGAACAAAACTTTGAACCTACGACACCATATGACCATATTTCGATGGTAAATGGAAAATGGATTGGCTATTTCAATTTTTGCATAAAATGTCGCTTGATATTGAAAATTTGCAACATTGAATAATCAGATAATCATTACTAATGCAGCGATTTACACTATTTCAAGATTCTTTCTAATGTGAACATTTTATACACATGAGATTATCAAAGATACATTCGGTATGGAAAGTCATATAAGTAAGATTAAATAAGATAAATTTGAGTAGACTTACAAAATATTGTAATATTTATTTCTTTTTTCTCTTATTTCTGCTATTTTAACCCTTATGTGGCCGACAGGGTACCCGGGTACCCAGCACCCATTTAAAATACATGGTGTAGAAAAATGCAAAAAAAATTGTCGGACACATAACGGTTAACGACCCCTTTTTTCAGAAGATGTTGGTATTTGAGGGCGCTATTCAACGTTGAATTCAATCGCATTTCTTGCACCAACGATGTTTCCATCCGGTTTAACACGGAACATGTGTTGCTGGCTGATTCTGGGATACGGCTTTGAACCGTCAAAAATCGTATGGTTCTCATTAAATCGGTTGATATCGCTGTCAGTTACTTCGAATACAGAAACACGTGGCAAATTCTCACGAGCAATGCGTACGAAATCTCTTGTGGTGTTTACTGCATCCAAGCGACCACCTTGTGCGAGCAATTTTTCACGTACAACCATTTTTGCCTTTCCTCCGATAGCATCACATTTGCCTTTGCCGTGAGAGGTACAAAAAAATTTCCATGTAAAGGCCTTGTTGTACTTTTGGGCAAGGTATAACAGCATCCGCAACATGAACTGATTTTTGAACTCGCTAGCCGCCCCGTCACTCCAAATGACTTCAGTAACATTCGGATCTGTCACGTTTGGAAGCTGTCCATAAATGTAGTCCAAAAATGTTATCACAGCTCTCTTATCCTTACTTTTGCAGTCAGATGCGATTAAAAATGATTGATGCACTCCATTCATTTCCACTGCAGCTGTAAAAAGAGTGACCGATGCTCTGGACCACAGAGCCTTCTGAATTTCTTGCTGAGGTTCTGGAGTGAAGTTCATAGCGAAGTCAACGTTCAGCATTCTCAAATTACCTGTTTCTTGATCTTTCTTGTGCTCCGCAAATTGGATTCGTTTCAAGTTAACGTGCTTGACAAAACTATCCCATTGATCATGAAGTTCAGACATAACTTGTTCAATGGTTATTTCTTCAGTAATGCGCTGCAATCTCTTATCCGATTGTTTCTTCCAGAGAGATCGTTTTGTCAAAGATGTAAGTGGTTTGCCAGACACCAACAGTTTTCCATGTGAACATCGTTTACATGTATTGTTCCAGCAACTCGAGTTCTGAGATGTTTCACACAATGTTTGAACCCAAAAGCTCTCGTCAAAAGTAATGCCTAGGGCGTCCAAAGCAAATTGAAAATTTGCGTGCTTTTCACAAAGGCATTGTTCTTTTGGCGTTTCTTTCAACAGCAGTACGTTTTGTGGACGATACTTACAAAATGTCGAATAACCCACTTGTGTCCCTGGATTTTCGTCACAAAACATTGCGTAGGCTTCTCGTAGATACATCGTCAAATAATGTTTTTTCAATTTTGCCTTGCCAGTTGCAGTCTGCATAATCACGTGATCACGAGATGACATTCCTATAATATGTGACTCTTATTTAACAACAATTGCTGTTTTGAATTTCATAAAAAAAATATACCGGGAGTTGTGTAGGAAATATTTCTACGAAAAAAGAATTGCTGCAGTTTTAGAACAACACTATCCTGCTGATCTTGATGACGGCCTTCACTTTTGGAAGAATGCTTATCTCCAGGCCAAATATCATCCATGGTTATGAACCCGCAGTCAAGACCAACGCGTTGCCACACGTACTTGCGGAGATCTTGATTTTTTGGCAATGCTGCCTTCACTTTATTAACTGCCTTTCCAGCAGAGCAACGGGACTTGTAAGGGGAAATCAAATTACTGTGATTCTGAACGGAACGTTCATTCCTGTCTTCAGCTTCCGCTGCCGAGTTTTTTGCATGTCGGTACTCTTTTTGGCGCAAGGCTCGGTTGATCTTGGCCCGGTGACTCAAGCTTGCTCTGAACTGCTGTACCCGAGAAAGTACCTTCCGTTTTTGCTCTAAATACTCCGCCGAGCACTGAATCGCACGCTTTCTGTTCAACCGGTATCGCCTTGCTCGTTCACCAGGCGTGAGTGCTGTCGATGTACGGGCCATTGTTAACTTTTCTCCAACAATTGTTGCCACTTTTCGTCGAAACTGATAAGCCCGTTCGTGTTTGAACAGGAAGTAAACAACGCTGAGTAAAATGTATGCCAATGAATGCAGCGCGCTTACTGGTGTGTGAATGAGCTGTCTCTCTCTATCTATGAGAACAATGAATGATGCAATTGTAGAGCGAGACTCGTGAACGCATACATGCACTAGTAGTGACGAGCTCATTCCTATTTTTGTGTGGCTTCGTGGTCGTGCGGCTAAGGTCACCAAGCCTTCAGTCGCATCGTGCTAAGGAGCGCGGGTTCGATTCCCGCCGCAGCTGTCAGGAAAAGTTTTCAGCTGTGCCACTGGGCGTTGCATGCTAGTTCGCTGTCTAGTGTCGTGCTTCCTTCAAAGAGCAAATAGCTCACTGGGAGCATTAAACGTGTCCGTGTCACTACGGAAGTTAGATTCAATGTGTTTGTTTATTTTATGTTTTTTTTTGTTTCTTGTTTATTTCCTCCTCTCCTCGCACCCAATGAGAGATCTCAGATGCGAAAGAAAAAAAAAACATATTTGCATCGGCCGGTTCTTAACAGTGTGTTCTCAATGTTCTCTTAAACCTCATTAATCTTCTAACGTTATGTCAATAATATGTAAATGATAACTTAATCAAAATGTTCCTTAAAGTGCTATACAACGAGCGAGCATTTGTTTTGAGTTTTAAACTACATTGCAAAAGCAGTCCAAACCAGTTAGACCTGGTTTTCTTCACAGGACTATTTTTTCGTGACGTTACAACGCAAACTTAAACCAGGTGAAACTCAGGCGTCAGTGAACCGATTTACTTTCTTTTAGCCTCATTTGAAAGATATTCTGGAGTACAAAGACCATACAAAATTTCAAATTTGAAACTTGTTCCGAATTTGAATAAATTCCATAAAGGTTGATTTTCCGTGACGTTACAACGCTTTAAAAACCTATACTTTGACCAGCCTTACCTCAGAGTTGTAAAGTATTACAATTAAAATTCTTTGTATGCTGAAAAATCTACATACATTTATCTGTAAATGACGGAATATTTTTAAAAATCAGAGCGTTGGTGTTTAAAATACGGCAGTTTTGATAAAAAGTGTGCCTAAATGCCTTAAAATCACGATTTTATTGTTATTGTTAATCGTCGTTCATTAAATATTTATTGTTACATTAATATAATATTGAACACATTTTTGGATGACAAAAGTAATGTAGAATGTTATAAAAATGTGAAATTTGTCAAAACTCAACTTTGAAAAATAGGTATTGATGATACGGGGCCCGTAGAATGTGTCTTAGATTTTTTTTCCATGTTATAAAGGTTAAACTATATCCTCTATACATATAAAGGGCCCCCACAACACTGTGGCTCTTGGCCCCACATTTGTAAATTTGGCACTACGTAGGGTATGTGTTCCATCATTAATCTCACGCTCTCATATTCATCCTATTCGGAAATAAGCGATTACGGCACCGATTGAATCCGTTCTTTTTGTTTTCATGGATGCTCACTTCTAACAAAAAATACAAAAATAAGAAACAAAACAAACAGCGTTTCAATCATTTGTTTTTCGTATGATGAAAATGGGAGCCACATGCTTAAGAAGGGAACCAATACCCTATAGAGGCTTGCATCAAAAACATAACCTCATCGAATTCTCATACGATTTGTAAACATTGCCCTCAAATTTTTTTTGAGGGCAAGGACGGCTTTATGGACCGACGCCGAAGGAAAGAAAGAGAAGGAGACAGTGATGACGTCAGCGTGCAAGCGCTCATATGCATAGTAAGGAAACAGGTACCCTATTTGTTTAATTGTCTTCATCGTCTGATAACAGTTTGTTGCGGAGCGTTTTTGTTTCCAATATGTATCGCATTGGACAAACCGTCTATTTCTGCTTTGCGTACCCTAATAATAATTAATTGAATCAATACGTTCAATCCGATGGAAATGGTAAAACAAAGATATTTAAGAATTGAACTTGATTCAAGTATGCGTTCTTTTCCCGAAACATGCTGCAAACGGCTTGACCACAAATTCAAATTGTTCTTGTTGTTGAGCTTAGTGTGTTAAGTTAAACTACTTCAATGTGAAAACACCTTATCAACGACGTAAAAGTTGTCTGTTTCGGCAAGAAAATAAAGAAAAAATCCTGCCCATCAGGATAATCTTTCAAAACCCCTATCCCAATAAGCCTTCCGAGCTTCGAACGCTGTGTCAGTTACATCTGCCAGCCGCACCAAAGAACGTCAGTGCCGTTGATGTTGATAAATGGTCCCATCCGCCACAAACGGCCAAGCAAGAGCATATCCTTCCGTTGTGTTGTCGAGGCTGCTGCTGCTGTTGCTGATATCGTTGGCTGCTGCATGTCTATCTATCCACAGTTGGGCACCAACCAAGACCCAACAAGACCGATATTTCACAGAGAACGGAATGACTTTTCGCCTCCTTCCTGTGGAAGGGTCAGCAGGGCATCTAGGGTTTCTCCCCAGAGTTTCTATAGATATGTGCATTTGCCCGGGCCGAGAGTTTGCTTAGCTGTTGCCGAGGACGACAACCAAGCTGGACGGTCATTCTGAGTTGTTTATGTACAAGGACACTTCGGTCGATGGCGGACAAACCCTTTCTGTTGACCAATAAAACCGTCCAGATCTGGTCGCCCAGCGTGTGCCGTGCACATAAGTCGGTTCGAGTGCTTTTCCCGGGAAATAATAACGCCCCCATTTCAGCTGAGTCAACAACAAGGCACGAGACAAAGAAATAGGGACCGTTGTTTGCATTGCACCCTCCTCTCGTCATCCGGCACCGGCAAAAGCAGGGACAGATCTTGAAATTTGTCTCCGTGTGCTTCTTTAGCCACAGCATCCCCCATCGTTCTCGCCCTACAGCCCCGCCACCCCGTGGGGAGAATCTCATCTTAAAATTTTAAAAAGTAGGCGTCACCATTCTCCAAAAACCTACACACACATGACTCGAGCCGACTGCAGCGCGCAAAAGGGGGGCCCCACAACGACACATGCGACACTCGGGTCCTGGTCCTCCGGTCTGCACAGAGTGGACAATATAATTCGTCTGCCTGCTGTCTCTGTCACCCAAGGCAGCCCTTGGACATTATATCGAAATGACACTTTTGCTCTCCTAATCCCGGGAATACAAGCGCTGCCGTCGCTCACCAATACGAAGAACCGGGCGGCTGCGGTTTTCATGTGTTGTCACACGAGCAACGGCGGTGACGACGACAATCCTGGAGATAAACACACAGCTTCAGCAGAACCAGCCACCAACAACGGAGAGCACGCGGACAGAATAATGTAGACAAACACGACGACAATCATCCGCGTGGAGAGAAACGGCACGACAGAGAGCCGAGTCGCCACCGCCGCTCTTGGGGACAAAAATAATATTTATTTAAAAAAGCGACTCACACAGAATGTCACACGACTACACAGTGTCCCCGGGTTGGCTTTCCGCTGAGAATGTATGCGTCCGTCACCGACCACATGCTCCAAAGCTGCTGCAACCAGCGACGAGGCGGAAAGAGAGAGTGAAAAGGAGAGCGAGAATAAAAAACGTGTCCACTTGGGGCACCCCGAGCCTGAGCGAGAGTGAGGTGCTCTACTGCCGGTGACTGTGTGAACTGTGCACAAAACATTCTTGTCACGCCTCTCCGGATGTCGTTGTCGTCGTCGTCGTTTTTTATTTATCCAGAATCGAGTTTTGTCATCCCGGGCCGACCGACCAACAACTACCACAAACACAAATAATTCTCTATACACGGCTCAGAATCTGGTGACACATTCGGATCTTCGGGTGACACTCGGCAAGGCGGATGACACCCGAAGTCGTGTCGCCAACGGTGTATGTGTGTGAACCCGCTTGGTGACACACTCGTTTTATGTCGTTCGAACTGAAGAAGGCGTTGGTTTCCAGTAAACCGTTCTTTCTCGTTCTGACTTGAGCGAATGCCGACGGGGTTTGGTCCGACTGGTAGAAAGAGACCATCGGGGTTGACACTTTTTTGCCGTCGGTTTCCTTCGCCTTTCTTTGTTAGCTCTCGTGCGTTCGGGTGTGGTGTCGTCGACGACACCCACGACGACAATTTTTTTCCGATCGTGACCTCAAATTGACCAATCAGCAACGAGGACGCGCGGTTTTAATTCGTCGCATGTGTCACAAAAGAGAACCGCCACCACACCGACGGAAAAAACGGCACAAACTCGAACCGAAGCTCGAAAACACGGTTTCCGCTGGCTAAGGAAGCTATAATTAAACTCTTCAAGTAATGTAAGCAAACTGAGAAGTGTGTGTTGCTATTTTTAGTCTTCTCGTCGCTTTCGGGGAGCAAAACGCGGGAACGCGCGCTCTTTTGTGTAAATTTAGTTTTGGCTGCCCAAATCTGCACACACATTTGAACGGCAGTGGTGGCGTGCGGAAGCAGCGGCGCTGGTAGTCCCGAAAACCAACAGAAAGAAAACCTGAGAAGAGCCGATTTTATTGTTGCGAGAATAATGGGTAAGTACAACACAACTAGAAAAAGCAACATCTTGAGATAATTCTCTTCATGTCCACTCTTTAGCAAGCAACCGACACAGAGAGCGAACGAAAGAGAATCTCTCACCTCTCTCACCCACACATCAACAGCTCAAACCGGTCAAACAACTTCCCCTCGATTCACCAACACACCACTGTTCTTGCAGGGGAAACCGATGCAACACTTCTCCACGCTGTGCAACGTCACGCGGCACGCGCTATTCTTCCCAAAAATGTCACATCTTCAATACTGTCTTGTCACACCGCTATATACTTCTGTTACTTCATTCCCTTTAGCCTATGTATTCGATTCTCTCTTCAACGCTTCAACTGAACCTGCCGCGGTAAAGTGCCATCAAGTAAACCACCACGGTCAGTACTGCTGGTTCAGCACTACAGGAAAGGTCACGCTGCTGCTGCCGCAGCCAGCTTAGGATATTCCACCGCAAGGAGAATCCAATGGGAATCTTGTGACTCGCAATCGACCGACCGACGGCTTGTTGACATTTGCACCATGCAACGTGAATGAGTCAATCACGGACTGCATCACTACACTACTGACGGCGGCGACTGCCCCTTTCTCTGATTGGTGATGGTGGGTTGCGTCGATTCGAGCTGTGCACGCCGGAACGGGTTTGCCGACGACAGCTTGGTTGTTTGTCGAGTTTGCAGACAAATCAACACGAACCGGGGCGTGATTGTCGAGCGGAATCCGATGCCGACGCTGTTTTGATTCGGGGGATGATGACCTCAATTCGAAAACAGGCACAACTAGTGGGTGCCTATTGAGATCGAGGGCAAGAATTGTTGCTTCAGTAGACATTCCGATCTTAATATCAAAATGGATTGTTCTTTTTATTTCCAGAAAATTATGTGACGAAATATGTTTTAGTCGGATGAATTTCTGAACCTAGTGCTACACGTGGGATTTAAAATAAGTTCAAATAATGATAACAAAAATCAACAAGAAGGTACTAGTAGTGGCAAAGATAACCCTTTTGCGAGAAGCGGGTTGGCTAGGTCTCCGTTAAGGAGAGCAGATGGAGAAGCAAGAAGCTATGCACGTAGTACCAGCGTCGGCAACGAAATTTCCTTCCTGGCTTGTTTGTCGGGTGAGCTTTTCGACGGTGCGTGGTTGTTGAGGGCCGTCAACCAGAACAATAAAGGACTACCTGCAATTGAGGTAGCTGAGCGGCAGCTTGGCAAGATCATCGACTTTGCGTTCACGAAGTCCAGCATAATCAAGGACCTTAAAACGGCCCTGTTGTGACTTCATAAGTCGATGGACGATGCAAAGCAAGATCACGAGGTCCTCGTGAAGACTGCAGCAGCGGCAGAACAGGTGAAAGCAAAGGTTATGATGCCTACCTAGATGGAGACTTTCGCTTTCGCAGGAAGCCCAAAAGGTGTGACGGATGCGACTGCTTTTAATAAGCACTCGCAGAAGCGTTTGAGGGAGCCGTCAGATGGAGAGCTACCAGGCAGCGTCCGCAAGGCTAGGTAGCTGTTAACCTCGAAGGCTAGTAGTGAAGCCGACAAGGCGGACCCCAGCAAGGCGTCCCGGAACGACGGGAAGAGTGGGCCTGAAAAGGCTAAAAGGCTGGCCCGTCCCGGATGGAAGGGAACAGGGGGTTGTGACTTTTGTTAGGCCCTCAGCAACCACAAAATAGGGTGGACCACCGGAAGGACCCCTCGTGGACAAACGTTGAGCGGAAGAGGAAGCAGAAAAAACCGCTAGATAGGCAGAAGCATAGGGACATCAAACCCAGGAAACGTAGGAAGGTAGATACCAAGCAAGAGAAAGGCGACGCGCTCGTCATCAAGACCGGACAGTCTAAGTACTCGAACGTCTTGAAGGCGATGCCAAGCTCGTGGATCTGGGAGCTAACGTGCGCAGTATTACACGTACTCGTACAGGTGAAATTATTCTCAAGCGCGAAAAGGAATCCTTTGAGAAGGGGTCGAGGTGAGGGCTCTTACAGCGGAGGCGACTCTGAAGGTAAAAGACCCAGACAACATCACTAACGCGGGAGAGCTCGTCATGGCACTACGGCAACAGCGCTAGGTGCAAAGGGCCACCACAGCCATTCGGCTACGGAAGGGACCGACAGGGACACAGGTTGCCTTGGTACAGCTACAAGTGGCGGACGCTAATAATTCCGTTAAACTAGGGAAGCTCAAGGTAGGCTTGTCAGTATGCCAACTGGCCTTGAATGAGCCATCGGAGGTTTGCTTCAGGTGTCTGGAACCAGAACACAAGTCATGAGATTGTAAAGCAGCAGGCTATGCAGGTGATGCGATGGCCATAAGGCACAAGGCTGCACGAGTCCACCCACGTGTTTGAATTGTTCCGGGAAATCCGTGAACAACAGGCACCCAACGGGTGTTCCAAAGTGTCCGGCTTGCAAAAAAGCCGTAGCGAACAAATCACAGTGCAGATAACGCAGTTGAACCTGAATCAATGTGGCGAAATTCAGCAGCGGCTTTGTCAGGAAGTTTCTGAGTGGGGGACGTATATCGCCATCATAGTGTACCTTCGTGGATGAAACCGGAAAAAAGGTGGCGATATGGACGACGGGTAAATACCCCGTCTTCTGTAGCTACGCCTCCGCGGTGGACAATCGAGCAGGTTACGCAGATACTGGACCAGGGGATCCGCATGCGGCAAGGTAGGCCTACTGCTCATCTTTTGCGAGTGTTTAGTGTCGACTGGCAAAGTGGCCTGGGGCCTGATCGAATCCTGCTTGGAAATCTGTTTGTGTTGCCGATGAGGATGACCCGCGATATCGCATGGTGTTGTTTGGGAAGGCCCGCTCGATGCATGTTAGGTAGGCGTAGCTTGTTCGAGTTTGACGTGACTACACCCTCCCTGTGCTGGACTATATAACGACCGTGTTTACAGGCCGGTTGTAACCCAAGCATCACACATGTTATAATATAGTTACGACAGCGCAAGTTTTGGTTGTATAGAAGTTAATTTGATGTAATTTTAACATTGTGTTGAAATAACGTAAAATAAACATCTATACAACCAAAACTTGCGCTGTCGTAACTATATTATAACATGTGTGTTGCTTGGGAACAGCAGGTGACTTCAATGCCTGGACCGTGGAATGAAGAAGCCGTTTTACGAAACAGCGGGGTCAGATCCTGCAAGATGCGCTGGCCGTGCAAGATGCCTATCTGCCAAATGTCGGTACCAAAAGTCGTTACTTTCTGTAGTCCTCGCTTAACAAACAATTCAAACTGGAGTGTAGATGATGATTACACTTATAGCGACCACCTGGTGGCTCGCTATAGTATCCATAGGTATCCACTGCCATATCAGTAGGCAGCAGGCGGAGAAAGAGGCGACTGAGCCAAGGTCAAGCCCTCGTAAATGGAAGATATCATACTTCGACAACATGGGCTAAACTTACTCAGATGACCATGTGGTAGCGATACTCCTGCGTTCATGTGATTTCACCATGCCTAAGCAAGTCCATCCTATGAATGGGAAGCCACCAGCTGGACCCAAGTGGTTGCGAACCTCCACCGGGCTTGTCAACGGGCTAGATAACGGATACAGCGAGCAGGTAATGTTAAGGAGCGGGATGAATGACGGGTGGCATTTGTGGCTGCCGAAGTCACGCTCAAGGTCGAGATAAGAACAATCAAAAGGCCTGCTATGAGGGCCTGTGTCAGATTTCCAATACAAAACCATAGGGTGATGCCTACCTACAGGGTCATAATGACATAATGGCTAAGACACGTGACGCAATGGCTCTCTCCGAACAGTCTCCAAATATGTTGAAAAGGGTCTTTTTCTTCGCCATGATGCGAATGCTTTGGGGTCCTTTCCTAGAACCACTGGGGAATGAGATGGGTGACGAGAAGAGAGTCAACGATGAGGAACTTGCAGGGATTGCAAAATCCCTCAGCTTAGGTTACGCCCCAAGTCCGGGTGGAGTTCTGAACCTGGTGCTAAAAGTAGCCATTGTACATAGAGGCTATAGAGATGATCAGATCTGCTATGCAGAAATGTCTAGACGAGGAACTCTTCCCGGAGGTTTGGAAGAAGTAGAGATTGGTCCCATTGCCGAAGGCGGGGAAACCACCTGGAGACCCGTCGGAATATAGACCTATATGCTGGCTCGACGCGATGGAATACTTCAGAGGATCATCCGCAAAAAGACAGTTGAGGTACAACGAGGGTGCAGACTGCAGATGGTCACTCCAGTAACCAGTTCGGCTTTTAAATGGGGAAGTAGATCGATTACGCTTTCTTATCGATTACTAAAACTGCCGAGATAGCTGTCCAACTCCAGTTAGTCTTGGGGATAAGGTTTCAGATCGTCAATCCAGAAGCGGCGGGTTCGATTCCCGTTTCGGTCGGAATATTTTCTCGCCTTTCATGGGAATAATGTATTTTTGTGTTTGCCTCACAATATAACAATTCGATGGTACCACTTGTTCGATCGTCGCGATTTGATGTGCCAACTTTTCATGGATTAGTTTTCGCGTGTATTTCTATTGTTTACGCCAGTGGTCACCAAACTGCGGCCCACGGGCCTCATACGGCCGTCAAACAGCTTTTGTGCGGCCCGCGAACTGATTTTGACATGTAAGGAGTGTATCGAAAAGTAGTTGAAAATGTTCACAAAGCAAAACAAAACCCAAATAAAAAAGCAAGTTTTGAAAACAGAGTATTTTATTACAGTTCATAATGATTACAGAGGAACAAAACAATAGAAATAATCAAATTATTGATTTCTGTAGAATGCTCGAACTTTGGATTTGACACCTGCCGTCAACTTCTGCACAGTGGCTTTTGTACATTTCCTGGATGCTGCGGACCAGTTTTTCTTGAACTGATTCATGTCTTTAGACACTGTACCCTCCTTCTTGAATGCCCGCTTGACAATTGCCCAGTAGTGTTGGTGGGTTGATGTTTTTTTCAACATACTTGATTCCGTTCTCAGAATACCACTGTAGCGTCGTTTTCGCGTAATGTGCCGATGCCAAATCCGGCCAGAATATAGGAGGGAGTTCGTGCTTCCTATACAACGGAAGCAGTCTTTTCTGCAAGCATTCCTCTTTGTACACTTTTGCACTTATTGTCCCTTTCGTGAAAAAAATGGCAGACCGCAAGCCACATGTGCAAATGGCTTGCCAAACAAGTACCTTCTGGCCGAATTTTTCAATGGCCGTCATATCCGCAACTGGTACACTCCCCTCAGACGATTTGGTATAGAACTGTGGCCCTGGCAGCGTTCTTGAATCCTCCTTTATGTATGTTTCATCGTCCATCAATACACACTGGTAGGGATTATCCAAAAGACGATCATATAACTTTCGAGCTCGTGTTTTGGCCCGGCGCTTTTGTTCCGGTGACTGCTTAGGGATCTTCTGCTTCTTGTAGGTCCTTAAATCGTTCCTTTTCTTGATCCGCTGGATCATCCCGATGCTGGCCCTGAATTTCTTGGCCAAATCGCGAATGGAAGCAGATCTGTCATGTCGAATGTAATCCACCTCTTTGCGGTCTAATTTCGGGTCACTGGAGCCTGGTTTCCTGCCGCTTCTTGGCAGATCCTCAAAGGATAACTCCGTACCAAACTTTTCGATTACTCGTTTCACACTTGCCGGGTGAACATTTACTCGCTTTGCAATCTGATAGTAGTTCACACCTTTCTCGCTGCACCAAATGTGCAAAATTTTTCCTTTTTATCTCACTTTCAATTCGCGACATTTTACGATACAACTTTGTTACGCAACAAACTGAAGAGAATTATCATTTTCGACATGTAAACAAACCCATCTGTGAAAAATCACTGAAAAAAATTGTCCTGGTTTTTCCGCAATAATGTTTTAAACATTTTCAACTACTTTCCGATACACTCCTTATAAGGAAATGGCCCACTCATAGATTACATAATGAAAATCAAAAATTTAACCATATTTCAAAGCATTCATAAGAATGACTATGGGGCACGTTCGGTGTAGTACTAAATTTGTAGTAATGAGCTGGATTTTTGGATGGTGAGAAGGTCAATTCTCCGTTTCTGTAATGAAATGGTGCGAAAAGCGTGGGTATTATGATTCCTTGCCTAATTTGATGCTGTTTGAGCAAAACTTTGGATAACTATGTTGTTTATGTTGCAAGAAATGGAGAAAACAACAACACTGTTGTCCAAAGTTTTGCTCAAATAGGATCAAATTAGGCAAGGAATCATAATACCCACGCTTTTCGCACCATTTCATTACAGAAAAGGAGAATTGACCTTCTCACCATACTAAAATTCAACTCATTACTACAAATCTAGTACTTCACCGATATGTCCTATAAACAACTGAAAATTTGCCAATATCATGAAAAGTTTTCAAAAGAAGAATGCATTTTGGAAGTTTTACAAACTGTTTAGCACTATTTTTTCGAATTTTGTTCCGAAAATATTCAAAGCTGTTGTTAAGAACGGCAATAATTTCACAGGTTCTCTGCCATAGATTTTGGACTTGTGGCGGAGCTCGTCATTAGTAATTTGTTTAATTTCACGAAAACAATATTTAAATAATTTCCATTTTATTTTTGTTGGTGAAAAAAATCATTGTATTCGATAAGCAGGTCTCTTAAAAATGTTCAACGTGCTGTAACTTTTTATAGAGTACGTCAAACATTCTCAAATCTTTCTGAAAAAGTTTGTGATGTTTTATTAGTTTGGACGTTTCTAAATGCTGTAAAACTATGTTTAGAACCAATTGCAAGTTTTTAATTGAAGATGTTTATAGCAAAAGTTATATGATAGTTTTATGGAACGCCAAAGGTTCAAAGTAAAAAACTACCACATAAAACAAATTTAGAACACCTAGTTTTTTGACATGCTCGTATAAAACCAGGATAAAACATGAATAAACCTTCAAGGCATGCTGATTGTTACTTGGGTAGATATCGCCCCTTCCCTCTTATCCCTTCCCATCCTAGTCACGAAGATTATGCAACAGGTAGGATAATAACGGTAGGCAAAATTGTGTTTCTTTTCGTTTCAGAGAGCGAGCAATGGCGCTTAAGCCTAGGCTTGTTAGCCAGGACACATGGTCCAAATGCCTGTGCCCCATCCCGGAAACAAAAAGGCCCAAGGAGTGACAACATCTTTTAGCTACGTCACTCCCAAAGTTGGTGTTATACTAAAACACCTACACTCATACCAACACATCTTAATGATCTACTCAAATACACTTACACAACCTAAAGTTTGCAGCATCACTCGCTTATAGTGAATCCCCTATCAACCCATTCCAAATATCCGACTCCTTGACACCTATGGGGGTGCCGGTGAGTCGCTGGCCTTTCATGATATGACATCACATCCTTTTCTATCCTCGTAACGGAGAAGATGGGCGTGGCCAGCAATGGAAGTTTTCATGTCTTTTTTACTTCAACCTCTGATTGGAAAGCTGTTCCTTCCCAAACAGTTTTCCATAAGCAATTAGAATATTAGTATTAAAGTTTTAACATGACAACTTTCAGTATGCAATCTACGAATTACTCCGTTACCACGCAACGCAACGCAACGCAACGATTTTCAAATGGTTATATTTATTGCATGGAGGTCACTTTTAATCTAGTGAGATGCATTTTAATAGTTGCTTCTATGATGTGATAGCTGAATTTCTCAAAAAAGTTTGCTAAATAGTAATGTGCCCATACAAATCAGCGCAAACTTCTTACCTTTTTTTTGCTTATTTCCTTGTCTCGCTAATGCATGAATATTAATTTAAGTATCTTACTTTAGTATTTAGATACACTGGTGGAACTCCAACCATCTTTTGGATAGTTGGCCACGCAGAAGACTCTCTTGTATGTCGTCGTCAAAGCCGACTGATCAGAACCTGTAGTATGGTATGAGATCCTCGGTAGGAGCCGGGGTTGGCGGAGATACGACTTTCTCACCTGCACGTCATATAAGCGGGCTGTTTCTTGCTTACCGGGACGTCAAAGTTCAGTGCATACAGTATCAATACTTGATATTTTCCAATCGATATGATTGGAGTTAGCGCATACACATGACGAAGTAGATGCCCTACAGGACTGTGATGTCTATTTTACTGTGACAAAATGAACAGAGCACGCTTAGTGACAGACGCCTAATGTGATTCCATCGAGGAAACAATATACCAGAGAAAGAACCAGTTCACCATGTCGTGTGAGTGCAACGGTATTATGATTACAACGTGTAGCAGCTTTTGAAGTAGCAGCCAGTCCCAGCGCAGCCAGTGGTTCGCAGATAAACTAGTGGATTTTCGCTCAAGCTCGCGGCAAGGTGAAAAATTTACTCTACCCAAGCTGTTCCTGTGCAAGTGGCTACATAGTAGGTATGTAGGTGCTGGGTGCAATGCGATGGCTGCTGGAACTAGTTCCTTGTCGGTGGTGGGTATACCAATAAATTGGAACCATTAATTTTCTTTCACAGGAAAGCTTGTTCCTGATGGCTTTGCAAGTGGCGGGTCTCGAGATAGTGCTCTAGATCTTAAATATGTTCACGATGGCGAGAGCTGTTAGTTTAAAATAATTAAAATACTAAACTTCATGAAATATTTTACAATTATTATCAATTTGACTAGAGTTCACTTCACACCAAAATATGACTTCAAGCTGTGTTACAACCAGATCTACCGTCCGGTTGCACTACTGTCATCGGCAGGTTGAGAGCATCGAAGGAATTTCTTTAACCTTTCCTGATACGCCAACGCCCTCAACGTTCGATCGGCTGCTGCTGGAGCTGCTACAACACCACAACAAAAGTCGTCGTCGCGTTCGATCGATCGTATAATAATAGCGAAACCGGGAGGCGACCAAGCGGGACGCAACAACCGGGTAAGTATCGTTTCGTGATCGAAAGTCACGATTCTTGCTTCTTGCTGCGGCTTCTGCCTGGTGCTTGGGTTGCGGCTTCGTGGGACGGAATGGGATGGCACCCATGTGTACGACGACGAAGACGACGATGATAACGCCCTCGACTCGCTTCTTGGTCTGACCTCGTGATCAGGTTTCTTCCAGCGAGTGTCCCCAATGACGAGATTGGTAGCGTTTGTAAGGTTTGCTGTATGAGCAGAATACCTACCACTAGCAGGAAATTTTGAAAATGTCGTGAGGGGTGGAAACGGGCTTCCGAGCATTTCTGCAGAAGCCAACTCATGGCAGTTTCAAAGATGGCCGACACAGGTATTGTGGATTCGAGTGAAGTGATGAGGAATGGAAACTGAGAATAAAAGTAGTTTTGTTGGAGCTTGATTCATGGATCAAAAAAACGTCATAGTTTTATTGTTTATGGAAATTATTAACATCAAGTTATACTCTGCAATCTTGAGCCTCCAGTCCAGTGTCAGCATTGACAAGTATTTGGTTATATCCGTAAATTAGATGACCATCAAAAAGTGCAAAGTTTTGGAATACCAAAACACAGACAAACAGACGTCTCGCTCTGCCCACTTCCCATAGTTTCCGTTTTTAACGGACTATTCAAATATGCTGTAGTTTGCAAATCTCTCGCTCATGGCGCTCGCATCGTTTTTGCTCTTGTTTGACGTTTGCTCACTACCACCATCTACTCAGTGGATTTGCGAAACACAGTATAATTAGCTTTGGGCGATTATGCTTTTGTGACGATGATTTTAATCGCATTTTGTTCCAAGTGATACGTCTGTTTGTCTGTGACCAAACCATGTAGTCATTGGTCAACTATAAAAATTTTAATTGAATCCACTTGCACATGTACAGATGGATAAATTAGAAGTGAAATATTTAAATTAAAAAAAAATGGCAAATGAAATGCGATTCATTCTATACCAGAGTTGATGTACACGTGCTGTAGTCCCATGTACGGGAGCCACATTACAAGCAAGCTCCCAGGAGCACAGTACATTTTGAGACCGAAAGTTTTGTGCCTCATTTTTCTCAAGATGATGAGCTTCGTCTCATGCGCTGATTAAATTAGAAAATTTCACGACAAAAACTTCCTAAACGAACGAGTATTGAAACCTTAACCTTTGCATTGAGAGTGCCTAGTCGTATCGCATAGACCAACCAGACACTTGTGTAGTGTACGGAAAAAAGTTGTTGAGGTTCTTCGTTACCAAGAAGGTGTTTTTCACCTTAGATACCAACAGCTCACGCAGCGCATGAGACGAGCTCCCCGGGAGCTATGTGCCTAGCTCGCACCCACCAAATTTTCGTGAGCCTCCTAGCAGCGCAGCACACTGCGATTTTGAAGAGCTGGGAGACAATTTGGTGGAAGGCTCGCTGTCACATTTATGTACACATGAGCAATGGGTAACTCTGTTCTATACACATTCTGCGTCATTAATTGGCTCGGTAGAGTAATTGGTAAAGCACGCGTTTAGCGTACAAGAGTCGTGGGTTCCAATCTCACTTGGACTGTGGATTTTTTTTCTAAATTTCTCTCTATCAAATGAACATGAAAATTAGGGTGGACCATATTTTCAAAGAATTTGAAAACCAAACTTTTTACTAGAAATAATAACTATCGCCATCCTTCGGCAAAGTGGATCAATCAATTTTGAACAAGTTTGCTGAAGACAGCATTTATGAAGTTTTAAGATTTATCGGGGTCATTCTCGCTGAGACCGGACCACTATTTACAAATTGTCTTCAAAAATGTTTAAGGTGGCGATTTCTGAAAGTCCTCGCTAAAAAAGTAAGGAAAATACATTTGGTTACTCAAATTGATGGACCCTTCCGTTAGTTAGATCCACAACAATTTTTGCAGACCCCTCGAGCTAGCTCATTCAAACCGTTATAACTCGAAAACATGTCCAAAAACCATCTTAAAACGAATTGTTGTTGAAAAGAGGAAAGATAGAGTTACTATTTACAAAAATAAAAAAAAAGGGTCGGCCATATTGATTTTGGCCGCCATCTTGGATTTTTATACCAAAACATTTTTTTCGCCATGATGGCAACCACCGATTTTCATTTTTGTTTACATCAATTGAAAGCTGAGACATTTATACATAACATATCAAAAAATTAGAGATGTATTTTTCTTCTTTCAAAAGTTAAATGCCGTTTTGTAAACCATGCCACTTTTGCACACTGGACCCAGTGCCGGCCGTTTATATAAATGCAGCATTATTTCGCAGTGTTTACGAACACGAATTCAAAGTCTAAACCCACTTATGGAAAGTTGCAGGTTAAATATTTTCAAAACACTAAAAAAGTTAAAACAGCAATGCCCGCATCATTGAGAAACAGTCAAAACGAAAACGAACCTCCGATTTGTCCAAATTTTGCGGCAGGTGCCTTTGTGTATACATGCAGGCGTAAAATCGGATGCTGTTGCATGTCGTTGCTGGTGCGCATGTGAAGAAAACGTGGTTTAATTTACAAAACTGCAGAGACCTTTGGATAGGAAAAAAGACATCTCTAATTTTTTGATATGTTATGTATAAATGTCTCAGCTTCAGCGCTTGAAAATTGAAGCGTTTTACCTCAGACGAATCAAAATTTGCTCTTCTTTGACCGGCGCTTTTCAACCCAAAGCGGTAGCAATATGCCTTCATTGGCTAACATGCTTCTGAAGCAAGTGGGAGCGGGAGCAATAGAAATAATGAGTGAGAGTGAGGAACGACGCTTCAGCGCCGTGCGGCTCTCTGAATCTCTCTCTTCGCCGGTGTATACGGCAATGAATATACTTGATTTTTATCTCGTTATTACTGTGCAAATGACATAAACTCGAATTAAATCGATTATAATAGTCACGTCCATCATTTTCTTATGGACAAATTGATTGTTTTTACAAGTTTTGAGCAAAAAATAAATCCACTGAATCATTTACGCATCTTCAGTCTCACCGCAGCAAGTGAGAAATAATCGTTACCAGTCAATATGCTTCACCAGCCAACCGACCGATGAGGAATAGTGGTCGCGGTTGGTTCGGTTTCTTTTTGCTCCCTGTGCGTGTTCGTTCGTAGTGATGGTTGGCGCTGATGACTGATCGTATCATTCATATTCACTCGATTTCAAGCACTGTATGAAAATCGGTGGTTACCCTGATGGTGAAAAAAATGTTTGGGTATAAAAATCCAAGAAGGCGGCCCAAATCAATATGGCCGACCCAACTTTTTATTAGTGTTAATAGTAGCTCTATCTTTCCTTTTTTCAACAACAATTCCTTTTGAGGTGGTTTTTGGACAAGTTCTCGAGTTATAACGCTGTAAATGAGCCTTCATTTGACCAAAATCGAGGGGTCTGCAAAAATTGTTGTGGCTCTAACTAACGGGGGGTCTATCAATTTGAGTAACCAAATGCATTTTCCTTACTTTTTAAGCGAGAACTTTTAGAAAATCGCCACCTTAAACATTTTTAAAGACAAGGTGTAAATAGTAGGCCGGTCTCAGCGAGAGTTACCCATCGGTCTAGAGATATTTTTTTTCGGCAAATAGCTTAAGGTGGTTCAAGAAAAAACGGTTTTCTGTCTGTAACTTTTTTAGTTTTAATTTCTCATGAAAGTCTTTGTCATCTTTCATTCAATTTTAAATTTTCTTGGCCTATTTGAAACATAATGGATGGTAATTACACAGTGTCCAATAAGTTCTCATACAAAATACAAATTCAGAAAATATAATTTTATTTTACATCTGTGATTCGTATTTTCAAAATAAATGTATGTATTGAAGGGCCACATAATACTGATTAAATAAAGCATACGGTTTAGAATAACTTTATTTTTTATTAGTTTTAATAAGCCTAGCAGTACACTTCCATTTTCAGAAATCTGTTTGCTCCGGCACGCATGAAAAATGTTCGAAAAGTTTTTCATTCTTCAATAGCTAAATAGAGTCCAAAAAGTTAAATTTTGAGTTTTTATCCCCAGTATTGTATCACATGGATATACTAAGGATAAAATAATACAATTTTGGTGATGATATGTCAAGAAATTGGCAAGTCTGCTCAATTTGGGCTGATTTCCTTGAAAATAACCGCTATATTAAAGATAAAAATCATAAAAAGTAAATTTTGAACAAAATTTACCACAATAGGAATACAAGCATGTTTTAGAAGTGAGAATGGTGTGAATCAACACGATAAGATGGAGCCGTGGTTATTTAACACAACAAATCTCATTAAAACAGTTAAATGGACATTTTTGTTTAATACACGTTTCTTTTTGTACCAAATAAAACGGTTTCATACTTCACCAATACAGTGTCTCATATTTTTTTTCTTCTGGTCATAGTTGCTACTAGCAATGGTGAGGACAAGTACCTAATTTGTTTCAACTTAAAACCATTACTCGTTAAAATGAGACGAAATGTCAATAAAATGACGTGCGTGCCAGCTAAAATGGACTTACGACACATAAGCGATCAGTAGAGAAGGATAAAGGGCAGTTAATTCCGAAACATACGCTGTATTTGTTCAGTGTTAGTTGGCCTTTCAATAAATAAATTTGCTTTTGAAATTCTTATTACAGATGTGAAATGAATTCAATTTGATTTCGTATGAGAACTTATTGGACACGGTGTAATGCATAGACATATGTCTTCAATATTGAATCACACATGTTTCTTAAAATTTACATATTAAAACTTAACGTAAAATTGTCACATTTTTTTGAAAGGTGGCGAAATGTGTTAACTATCCATAACACTTGTATATTTAAAAATCTTTGAATACGTTAAATTGAAGACATATTGAGGGGTGACCCCAAACATTTGGTCGATGACATCAAGAGTTAATTTACTTACTTTTTTTCTCGATTTTTTTGCCAAGTTCGGCAAGACGCAGTTGGAAGCTAATACAAAATATGTTATATTACCACTCTCATCAACAAATTTGGTCGACCCAATATCTAGCGACACTGCCGTAAGTTTATATTCATTTAAAAAATCAACTTTGAGTTAAGTTAACATACAAACATTTTTGCAAAAATTTTACCTAAATCATGTTCAAAGTTAATTTGACTTATTATCTTTCGAATGAGACCTAGGGTTTTGAAATAGGACACAAATTGTCGGAAATATAGCCCCAAAAAATGAGATCGGGAATGTTTATAATCATTTCGGTGTTGCTTCGGTAACTTTTTTGGAAACTTCTTCGGCCATCCCTTCTATACTTCTTTTGAGAATTTTTACAATTTTTCGAGATTTCTTCAGTCATTATTTAATTTAATTCCATTAGCAATTTCTTTAGAAATTCCTCAGACAAATATTTTCGTGACCTTTTTGATTATTACTTTGGGAACTTCTGTGGTGATTTTTTGAAATTTCTTTGACAAGAGATTTCCCACGAGAAATTCTTTAAAAAATATCTGGCGTATTCTTGCGGGTATTGTTCCTAAATTTGCTTAGAAATTTCTTCGGCAATTCTTTTTGGAAATCATTTAGAAATTTCTTTGACGATTTCTTCAACAATTCCTTAAAGAATTTCTCTGATATGGTCTTTAGAAAATTGTTCGGTAATTCCTTAGCAAACTCCTCCACAATTCTTTTGGAAACTTCTACGGCATTTCCTTATTGAATTTCTTCGGAAATTTCTTCGTGAATATTTGCGGAAACTTGTATGGAAAATTCTTCGGCAACTCCTTTGGTGTATATTTGGCCAATTTATTCTGGCCAATTTTTCTTTAAGCTTTCATAATTTCTTCAGGAATTCCTTTGGCAACTTCTTTGAAAACTTCCTATGTAATTTTGATAGAAATTTATCTGGATTTTTTTTTTTTTTGAAATTCTTCGAGTTTCCTTTGAGAATCCCCACGAGAATTCCTTTGCAAATTTATTCGATAATTCCATTTTTTTAATTTCTTATGTTATTCTTCTGGAAATCTCAATTCCTTTGAAATTTCTTCGAGCAAGACCAATTGGGAATATCTAAATTTCCTAAGGAATTTTCTAGAAAATAACAAAGAAATAGCCGAAGGAATACCCAGATAATATACCTAAGTAAATGTGAAATAAAATCTGAAATTTGTACACAATTTGCCGAAGCAATTTTCGGAAGCAGTATATATGAATAAAATGACATCATAAACAATACACAATTTATACATAATTGGATTGACGAAGAAATTTTCAAAGGAACTGTAAAAGAAATTGCTGAATGAATTTCAGAGGAAAAGTTAAAAAAAAATTTCAGTACAAATGGCCAAGTGACTTTTTTGAAAAAAAAAAATCATTCCCGTTTGGAAAATAAAACCTTATTTTATTATTCCGATCGTTCGATTACACGACCTTGTGACCTCTAGTAATGTTTTTGTTTTGGATTTGCGCTATCGGTTGAGCCGTTGTCACGGCAAGCCTCTTTAAAGAAAAACGCATTTTACAAAAATTGTTATAACTTCGATAATAAGCACTATTTTTCATGTTCTCAAGCTGATTTTACACATTAAATATTGTACAATGCACAATGGTCCACGAAACAGATTTACGAGGAAAGATGCATTCAGCGCCTTCAAATGATTTTCTAGATTAATATGGTCTTCTACAAAGTTGTTTCTTAAAATAAGGCCCTCTTTTCAATATACATGAAAATTAGGGTGGTCCATATTTGCAAAGAAATTGGGAACCAAACTTTTTTAATTGCAAGAATAACTATATACATTCTTCGAGAAAGTTGTAGATCTATCAATTTTGAGCAAGTTTGCTGAAGACACTTTTTATTTTATTTTTTTTTAACTTTTAATTTAGAAAGAGGGAAAAACCCCTTTGAGTGATTTCGGCATTTCAAAAACGAAATCTTTCTCAAAGAGGCACAAAACCTCTTTTTCTTTTCAAATAACATTATAAAAATAACTTAAAACTAAAGGCTCACACGGCAATGAACCATAACGGAGCCGCAATCGTGAAAGAGGACAGCATGCCGATGCCAAATCGTAAAACGAGTCTCCGGAAATCCAGAAATCCTAATAGGGGAGGGGGAGGGGTCAGGGGGTCATCAGAAACGAATCTTCAAGGCTGAAAATACCAAGAAAAGGGAAACAGTATCAAACAAAATAGGCAATCTCATTTAGAAATTTGAATAAAAGTTTCAATATATGTTCATTTTTTAAGCCCAAAATATCCCGTATAGATACAGGAATTGAAAAACCTGCTGCAATTAGGCTATCAAATAATATCTTCCTCGGTGCAATAAACCGAGAACAATTAATTATCATGTGATCAATGTCTTCATACGATAAGCCACATTCGCATAAGTTTGAATCTACAATGTTGATACGATACCAATGACTATTACAAATATAATGATTGGATATCAATCTCGAAAAAGCACAAATGAAATTTCTACTCCCAGATACATTTTTAAACCAAGGAAAATGATTCACCTTGGGACATATTGAATGACACCATCGCCCTTTATCACTAGAATTCCAATTGCTTTGCCAAGCATGAAGACACTTTTTATGTAGCTTTAAAATTGACCGATCTAGATGTATTTTTCTGAATAAGCTTAGGGTGGTTCAAAAAAACCGGTTTTCTGGCGTTAACTTTTTCAGTTTCGATTTTTCATCAAAGTCACCCAAGAAACACTTGTAGAGCATTCAAAGACGCGTCGTTTCGTGCTCTGAGATGGTCGTTATCTCTTTTGGTTCAAAAGTTACAGGCATTATTCTTAAAAAATCATAGTTTTTTTTTTAAAAGGGGTTAATGATGGGTTGGGGCAAACATAAAAAATATCTTTTGCCCGCATTCAAACGAAAAAATGTTGTTATAAAACATATCAAAAAATTACAAAAATAACACCCCTCTAATTTTTTGATATGTTTTATAACAACATTTCTTCTTTTGAATGCGGGCAATAGATACTTTTTATGTTTGCTCCAACCCATCATAAACCTTTTTTAAAAAAAACTACGATTTAAAAAAATGCCTGTAACTTTTGAACCAAAAGAGATAACGACCATCTTAGCGCGACGAACGAAACTACGCGTCTTCAAATGCTCTACAAGTATTTCTCGGGCAACTTTGATGAAAAATCGAAACTGAAAAAGTTAACGCCAAAAAACCGGTTTTTCTTGAACCACCCTAAGCTCATTCAGAAAAATACCTCTAGATCGGTCAATTTTAAAGCTACATAAAAAGTGTCTTCAGCAAACGTACTCAAAATTGATAGATCTACAACTTTCCCGAAGAATGTATACAGTTATTCTCGCAAATAAAAAAAGTCTGGTTACCAATTTCTTTGAAAATATGGACTACGCTAATTTTCATGCACATTTTAAAGAGGGCCTTATTATTAGGGACAACTTTGTAGAAGACCAACTCATTTGAAGGCGTTGAATGCATCTTTCCTCGTAAATCTGGTTCGTGGACCACTGTGCAATGCATGACGTTAGAAGAGAATTTTTTAAAAATGTTCACAAACTTTTACAAAAAATCAAACTTTTCCTTGTTTTCACGCATCTTTACATATATAACCCCAGGTATCCCACCAGGAATTCCTTCCGAGATTCCTCCAGGAGGGATTCCTCCAAGAATTCTACCAGGACTTCCTCCAAGAATTACTCCAGCAATTTCCCTAGAAATTCCACCAAAAAATCCTTCTGTGATTCCTCCAGTGATTTCTCCAGGAATTCCTCTAGGGATTCTGCCAGGATTTTTTCTAGGAATTCCTCCAAGAATTGTTCCAGGAATTTCTCCAGTAATTCCTTCAATAATTTCTCCAGACTCTTCTCCAGACTCTTCTCCAGGAATTCCTCCAGAATTTCTCCAGGAATTCCTCCCAAATTTCTCCAAGAATTCCTCCAAAGATTCCACCAGGGATTCCTTCAGGGATTCATCCAGGGATTCCTCCAGGAATTCCTCCAAGAATTGCTCCAGGAATTTCTGCAGTAATTCCTCCAGAATTACAGAGATTCCTCCCGGAATTCGTTCAGAGATTCCCCCAGAGATTCCTCCAAAAAATCCTCCAGAGATTCCTCCAGGATCTCCTATATGGATTCCTCCAGGAATTTCACCACGGATTCCTCCTGGAATTTCCCTAAGGATTTGTTCAGGAATTCATTGCGGTATTCCTCCAAGGATTTCTCCCGGAATTTCTCCTGGGATTCTTCCAGGAATTCTTCCAGAGATTTCTTCAGGAATGTCTCCAGGAATTTCTCAAGTGACACCTCCAGGAATTCCACCAAGAATTCTTCCAGGGATTTCTCCTGTTATTCCTTCAGGGGGTTTCTTCAGGGATTCCTCCAGTGATTCCTCCAGGAGTTCCACCAAGAATTACTCCACAGAATCCTCTAAGAATTCCTCCAGAGATTCCTTCAGAAATTCCGTAAGGTATTCCTCCAGCAATTCCACTCGGAATTACTGCAGAAATTCTCCCAGGGAATTTCTCCAGAGATTCTCCGAGAAATTTCTCCCGGGAATTTCTACTCGAACTCCTCCAGGGATTCCTCTGGAAATTCCGCCAGGAAATCCTGCAGCACTTCCGCTAGCAATTCCTTTAGGGATTCCTCCAGGCATTTCTCCGGTGATTCCCCCAGGAAGTTTTGCAGGGTTTCTACAAGGAATGCCTCTCGAGATTACTTCAGTAATTCGTCCAAGGAATTCCTCCAAGGATTCCTCCAGAAATTTCTCCAGGGATTCCATCAAAGATTCCTTCAGGAATTCCTTCAGGGATTCCTCCAGGGATTTCAACAGAAATTCCTCTAACGAATTCTCTGGATTTTTTTCCAGCAATTCCTACATAAATTCTTCCAAGGAATCCTACATAAACTCCTCCAGAGGTTTCTCGTGGAATTAGTAGAGCCAGAAGAAGAATAAAAAGAAAACGGAGTAATTCGTAGATTGAAAACTGAAAGTTGTCATGTTAAAAGCTTTAATACTTTTATTCCAATTACTTATAGGAAGCTATTTGGAAAAGAACAGCCACCTAATCAGAGGTTGGAAAAGACATTAAAACTTCTGGTCAACATTTTCTGGTCCGACCTCGGTGACTCGAGCGCGAAAAGAAGCGCACCATCATGTGTGTAATAGTTAGTTTCAAATCCTATATTTTATATCACGCTTTGACAGGGAAAATATACAAATCGGAGCATTCCGGTTATGATATTCTGAGCACCCCGTCTGTCCTCCGGGTACGACGACAACGGTGGCGACGACGAAGACGACGACAGCAAAGCACGTGTCCGCAGTTAAAAACGGTGGTATGTTTGGTCTCATTTCACGTTACCATACAGTGGAGGACATAAAATGTGTCTGAATTTGTTATGTGTACTGTAATAGCCAACCGTGATTCAATTAACAGCAGATTCCTTTAGTTGAGGAAGATGTTTACGAACTGACAACAGCTTTGAAAACGACATTTCAGTCAACAGTTATTGAATTAAGTTACACACTCATTTTCCATTGAAAATCCATCTTCCTGTCCACTTTTATTCTTGGTGCAACTTCCTCACATTAACTCAAGCCTGCTCCTCAGCTTGAGTTTTATGAACAGTTCTTAAGTTTTTACCTGAGAGCATCCTCTGCCAATAACAATTTTGCATATATATATCATGTGGCAGGTACGAAAATACTGTTTCGTGGTGGCTTGTCAGTCTTGACAAAAATAAAACACTATTTATGTTATTTTGTCCGACGTTTCGGTCCGTTTGGGACCTTCATCAGGGACTCAATAGTTACAGTGTTCTCTTCCAGTGTGGTTCGGTAGAAGCAATGGTGATCGTCTTCGAAGTAGGTTCTAAATTCCGGAGTGCTAATTTTCGGAACGAGTTTCCCCCGATAGGGCATCCAATTTGGCTGCGATTGTGCGAGAAAATTCGAACAAAATCGACAGTTTCAGGTTCTACCGAACCACACTGAACGAGAACACTGTAACTATTGAGTCTCTGATGAAGGTCCCAAACGGACCGAAACGTCGGACAAAATAACATAAATAGTGTTTTATTTTTGTCAAGACTGACAAGTCACCACGAAACAGTTCCGTAAAACAGTCGAGCACACCAACGATATAGGTACGAAGATATTATATTACCCTCAGCATAGTCATGATGAATACCCGTGAGCTAATCCCAATGTGTGTATAGGGTTCATTCAAATATTACGTAACGCTAAGAGGAGAGGGAGGGGGTCTAGAGCTGTGTTACGCTTCATACAAAAATCCAAAATTTTCCATACAAAAGTTGTTACGTGGGGGAGGGAGGGGGTCTTAAATTGTAAAATTTTGCGTTACGTAATATTTGAATGAACCCATGGCCCTTCAAACAGTATGAACTTTCGTTACGCAGCTAACACATGATTGGAATTTTTCAATTAAAAAAAAACATGAAACTAGCTCACCAATTAAATTCATACCTATAATTGGGTTCTTTAGGGGTATCCGGCTTATTTCATAATCGGATTCTCCGCCCAAAAATTAGTAGAAATCCAAAATTTCATAATTTTTGGAGTCCGGGAACTATTTTTAAAATGCATTTAAAGTTTGTATGGGGAAAATTTTTTGTTTGGGTCGAACTGTCACTTTAACGATTGAACTGTCATTCTATCCACGAAAATTAAAATTGTTTTGTTAATTTAACCATCAAAACAAAGGTGTTGGAATCCAATAAAATCACGTTATACTCAGAAAAATGAGCTCTTTCGACTAGGCTATAGAAAATAGCAATATTTTATTCACTAAGCAACCCAATTGTTTCTTAAAAGTTACGGTCGTTCACTGCACTGACACAGTTGGTTCTCCTACACTTGCACTGTCCGCCACTGTAAAGTATGCCTACCTACAGCAGCATCCGACTTGGCGCGCGAGAGCAAACCCCAAGCTAAGAGGCGTCTCTGCGGACCATCATCGTCACTTTGTTCCGTCGTCGTCGTAGTCCAGCAGCCAGCCCATCCCGAATGCGCCACAAGAAGAGGACGCTTTTGACACGGAGAATAACAAATCTTTTGTTTACATCATCCACGTACGGCTCGTTCCCCACTGCTTGCCAGGCACCTGCGCGCGCGCCTAAACGGCTGTTGCTGGACGGCGGGTGGTTTGCTGTCGAAGTTGAAAAATGCTCCCGAGAAAAACCTAAAAGTGTCATAATTTAAAATAAAATTTCCTTCCGCCGTTGTCACCTCCGGCCACTTCCTTTCGGTTGGGGTTCGGGTTGGGCTACCGGGGGACGATTACCACCCACCCATTTGGTTATGGTGTCGTCGTCGGAAAAGCGCGCACATGGGGTGTCACAAACGGGTCTATTAGAAGAAGAGCGACGTAGCAGAGCCAGCAAGCCAGCAGCCGCCGCCGGATTGGAGAATGCGTAAACAACGGACGAAGCCAAGTCACGCTGCCCTGGCCCTGGTGGAACCTGAACGACGACGACGACAGTGCGCGAGTGTTTTGGATGGCGATGATTTTCGTCGCCGGTCGGTGTTTAGAGGCCCCGCTCTCGGTTGGCGTCGCTGGTCGCCGGTCGTCGTCGTTTGGATGCTGCGAGTGCTGCCAGGCGTCATCTTTGGTGATATTGTTTACCACAGCAAACGGCGTAATGACTGCGTGTTCGTGATAAAATTAGCCGTCATTGTTTACACCGAGATGCAATGTGTCCAAGACCAGCCCGATCCCATGCGGTACGGTGGAGTATCTGTGAGGGTTTGGGATGCGGGTTTTAGAAATGTTGCCAAGAAACGACAATCTGATGTAGCTTTGGGTACCAAAACGTGTTCTGAGAATAGCACTGTCTATACAGGGCAAACAAACTGAAAATAATTTCTCAGTGCAATATTACAGTGCGACAGCCATGGTATAGTTTATCTTGTAACTATGATTCCTTCAATCAGTTAAGAAAAAGGCAAACGTAGATCAAAACTACACATAAGAAAGTCTATTTTAAACGTATTTTCATTAAAACCGAGTTTATATTAAACTTTTGGGCAAAAAATAAAAATTGTTGATATTTTTGTTATTTGTCAACCCCTTCAAACAATCTGCTGTACGACTTTGTTTCAACTATATTTTTAATGATTGGCCGCTTATTTTCGGTAGATTTATTATTGTAGATTCCAAATCTGCCCTTGAATCTCTTAACAAAGTGTGTTTTTACAAACTGGAATCAATTTTGTAAATTGGGACATAAATCTCCATACACCAATAAACGCCTAAAAGTATGCAATGCCCTTGTAATTTTATGAAAATTATATTGTTGTGTTCAAAATTTTCTTATAAAACGTTCAGAAACAACCTAAAAAAAAAGAGAATTTACTATGAATAGCATGTAATCATATGTTGATGTACCGTTAAAAATATATATTTTACAATGATAATGATTTTTGATAGCTAAATTCACTGTTTTTTTCAGTCAGTACTCAACACACTCATATATGTTGAATTTTGTTAAGAAAATCCTTATTTTACTATAAAACTTCAATCTATCATATTCCACAAGGCTTCTTTCATCAAGTTCATACTCCTAAGATTTTAAGCTGTGAAGATTTTTTAGGATTTGATGTGTTTTTCAAGGCACTATCAAAGTTACCCCAAAATGAATATATGATTCTTGCGGAAATGAAAAATTAAAAATCCCCCAAAATATTTGAAATTATCGAATCTAACAATTGCAATTGATAACTGATACCCCAGTACATGTTTTAAAAATATAAAACTTGGGGAAATACTGTTACATGGAAAAATATTTGGGAAATTCGCTGAAAAACTATCAAAGTTACCCCATTTTACGGTACATACATTTATTTGTTCAACATCACATTTAAGACAAGACATAATCAACAATAGTACGCCACTCGGTTTGTGGCTGCCGTTCTCCATCCTCGGTCGCGCCCAATGCTCGCCAGGTTACGCTCCACCTGGTGCGCCCATCGTGCTCTCTGCGCTCCACGCCTTCTTGTGCCAACCGGATCAGTTGCAAACACCAACTTTGCAGGGTTGTTGTCCGGCATTCTTGCAACATGCCCTGCCCACCGTATCCTTCCGGTTTTGGCCACCTTCTGGATGCTGGGTTCGCCGTAAAGTACAGCGAGCTCGTTGCTCATCCTTCTCCGCCACACATCATTCTCCTGTACACCGCCGAAGATCGTTCTTAGCACGCGTCGCTCGAAAACTCCGAGTGCTTGTAGGTCCTCCTCGAGCATGGTCCATGCCTCGTGCCCGTAGAGGATCACCGGTCTTATTAGTGTTTTGTACATATGGTACATTTGGTGCGGGGGTGGATCTTTTTCGACCTCAGTTTCTTCTGGAGCCCGTAGTTAGGCCCGACTTCCGCTGTTGATGCGCCTTCGAATTTCACGGCTCACGTTGTTGTCAGCCGTTAGTAAGGATCCGAGGTAGACCTCGAAAGTATCCCCGTCTATCGTATCATTACTACCCAGACGGATCCGGTCGTGTTCGGTTCCGCCTACCAGCATGTACTTTGTTTTTGAGGCATTCACCACCAGTCCGACCCTTGCTGCTTCGCGTTTCAGGCGAGTGTACAGCTCTGCCACCGTTCCAAATGTTCTGGCAATAATGTCCATGTCGTCCGCAAAGCACACAAATTGACCAGATTTAGTGAAAATCGTTCCCCGGCTGTTGAGCCCGGCTCGTCGCATCACATCTTCCAGAGCGATGTTGAAGAGTAGGCATGAGAGTCGCAGTCCCCGGCGAGATTCGAATGATCTGGATAGTTCGCCCGAAACCCTTACGCTGTTTTGCACACCGTCCATCGTTGCTTAAATCAGACTAGTCAGCTTCCCAGGAAAGCCGTTTTCGTACATGGTTCTCCATAGCTTTGCGCGGTCGATACTGTCGTATGCCGCTTTGAAGTCGATGAACAGGTGATGCGTTGGGACCTGGTATTCACGGCATTTCTGGAGGATTTGCCGTACGGTAAAAATCTGGTCCGTTGTCGACCGGCCGTCGATGAAGCCGGCTTCATAATTTCCCACGAACTCATTCGTTTTAGGTGACAGACGACGGAAGATGATCTGGGGTAGCACTTTGTAGGCAGCATTCAAAATAGTGATCGTCCTGAAGTTCCCACATTCCAAATGGTCGCCTTTCTTGTGAGTGGGGCAGATTACCCCTTCCTTCCACTCCTCCGGTAGCTGTTCGGTTTCCCAGATCCTGACTATCAGCCGATGGAGACAGGTGGCCAACTTTTCTGGGCTCATCTTGCGGAGTTCAGCTGCGATACCATCCTTACCAGCTGCTTTGTTGGTTTTGAGCTGGTGAATGGCATCCTTAACTTTCCTCAGCGTGGGAGTTGGTTGATTTCCGTCCTTCGCTGCACTGGCGTCCTCGTTTCCTCCGTTGCCGTGGTCTCTCGTGCCTACGTTCTCCACGCCATTCAGGTGCTGATCGAAGTGCTGCTTCCACCTTTCGATCACCTCACGTCCGTCCGTCAAAAGGCCTACGTCTATATCCCTGCATATTTCGGCTCGCGGCACGAAACCATTGCGGGATACGTTGAGCTTCTGATAGAACTTCCGTGTTTCTTGGGAACGGCACAGCAGTTCCATTTCTTCGCACTCCGCTTCTTCCAGCCGGCGCTTATTCTCCCGATAAAGGCGGCTATGACTAATGTCTTATTTGAAAGATAATTTCGTCAAGAATGTGTAGATATGTTGAAACAGTAGTTCCGGGAACAATGGCCACCGGGAATCTGCTACACAGGGCACCATGTCAGACATGCGGAATAGCACTACATTTTACCAGTATTTGTGGAATATCTCGTGTTCTGAACCATTTAGAAGGATACCGTCTTTGACAAAGTTGCTTATAAGACTAAGAGCTTTCACATAGAAAATAATTTAGTTCTAGAATCACTCACTGCGTGGCGCTGGTGTTCTTAGGAGCTTCCAGTTCCGTCTAAATGTCGTATATTTTGTGTTCTGGACCACTTAGAAGGATACTGTCTTTGGCAAAGTTACTTAGAAGACTGAGAGCTTTCACATAGAATAAAATTTATTTCGAGAATCACTCACTTTTTGGCGCTAGTGCTCTTAGGACAAGGATGGGAACAGTCAGAGTTACACTCACTTGCTATTTTCTCAGTTAAGAAACGTACAAACCCGGACAACTTGGTCCAGAGGATGTGTAGGGATGAGTTTGGCTGGAACGCCGTTTCAACGGCTATCACCCATATCGTCTGGGAGCTACAGAGGAGGTGGCGCGTGGACTCGGAGAATGGCTAGTTCAGATGCAGTACAAGAGGTGGTCCAGGGGTTCGGAGTCGGCTTCGTAGGTCATACCGGTGCCCTGCGGTCGAGATCGACCCTTACAGCGATTAAGTGGCCGCGGAGAGGAAGTCCCGGTAGCGGTGCTGTCGTGGCGTCGGTCTACTGGGTTGGATCCGAGCCCGCGGTTGGAAAGGGGTCCCCGGCAAGGGTCGGGGCAGGTGGAGACCCTGCTGTTAGCAACCTTCTGGTGCAGCTGATAGAGCCTGAAGGGTAGTGATACCCTTCCTTACGGGCAGGTCAGATCGGGTTGCACGTGGGCATCAGTTCTTGATGTCTGCAAAGCAGTTGGGCGCGGGCGGGGTTGACCCTGCCCGCCTTCCGAGGACAAAGGGAGTGGCGAGGACCACTCGGGAAACTGGCTAAGCGCCAGCATGCTACCGTGATGGACTCTCCAAAGCGAGTCATCGATGTTCGTTGCTGCAGGCTACGCAGCTAACCTTGAGGGTGCGATGTGCACTAGCCCCTCTCTGAAGCAATACCTTCTTGGTGGTTCCGGAGAGACGTAGAGAGTAGTCCTGGCTTTTACTTTTGTTGTAGAAGACAGCCTCAGACCTACACTACCCTAACCTTCTGTTAGGGTGTCTGTTGAGCAGATTATCCCCCTATGGTTTAGAAGGAAAAAAAAAGTGCAATCAAATTACGATGTATGAACGACTTTGCCTTGTGGCTTTGTCTAAAAGTTTGCCGAATAGGGTAGGGGTCGCATACGCCTACCGAAGTCGTCAGAGAGCTGCGAAGGCATCTCTCCACGAGGTGAATGTAAATTATACTCACCTTGTGGAGAGTCACTTTCACAGCTCTGTCACGACTTTGGTATGCGTGGACGACCCCTACTCTATTCGGCAAACTTTAAGACAAAATCACAAGGCAAAAAGCGTTCATACAACGTTTCTTGATTGCACGCTTCTGAGCCAAGATTATAGCAAGTGAATGTAACTCTTCGCAAGTGAGTGTTCCCATCCCTGCTCGGGAGCTTACAATTCAGTTCATGCGATTGCAGATCTGCGTCGCTCCCCAAGTAACATTTTAAGTTTTGTTCGGCTCTATAAGAGATCTTCATGTCCAATTTTATAAAACTTGCAATAAAACTGATTTATACATCAAAACCTCTTGAAAACCTCTTTAAGGCGAAACTGGAAGCATTTCCTCACTTTTTGGTTTTTGATTTTTTTGGTTTGAACAAAATTTCACAAAAAAATGGTTTCTGCAAAAATGGAAAACATTTTACACCACAAAAAAATTCAGAGGATACCTTGGTCCATACTCTACATGTGTACGAAAACCGATTTTGAAAATATTGCTTCGTTATTTAATAAAAAAATAAAAAACCAAAATAATGAGGAAATGCTTCCAGTTTCGCCTTAAGAGCATCTTCCGACTAAGTGGACCACTCTCGGAGAGGTTTTGCAAACCACATTAAGAGTAGCAACAAAACTGTTTTAAAACTTTTCCATTCTCGAAAAGAGGTTATGATGATTGTTGTTGTTTTTTTTTTTCAACAAAAATTATGACAGCTCAAAATGCAGAGAATTTTCTTCGATGGCACGTAAAGTTCAGGAGAATGCATTATTCGAAAGTAAAAAGCGATCATTTCAAAGTAATATTTTAGTAGGGCAGACAATTAAACGTTCTATAATAAATAGAAAATTTCCCATGAATAATTCGAAAAGTCCCAGTGAAGAAACAGGGGTGTAAGCAGTAATAAATAAAAAAATTCCATAAACAAATAGAAAAATGCATAAATAAATCAAAAGTTTCCATAAATACCGTCGATGGGGGTGACAATGGGTCTGGGGGGTGAGATTGGGTCAAAACGGAGAAACATAAAATTTGAAATAACTCGTCAACTATCGCTAATTTATATTGAAAACTTTATATTATTTCAAAGAGGAGATGTTTTTAAACGTCATGATGCAGAATAAGATGTTTAGCAATAATCGTTTTTTGTAAAATTTGTGGCTAAACTTATGTGATGAAACTACTAGTAAATCACTCTGAAAAAATTTCTCCTTCGCAATGTTCCACACAAGCACCTAACCATAAATTTTCTAATAAGTAGTTAGCTGTAGGTATTACCTGGTTGATGCAACGAAAAAAGTGGGCTGTCAATGCACTTTTTATTTAAAAATTCAATATTTTCGACCCTATGTCTGAATATTAAGAATGGGGGTGAGATTGGGTCAAGCAAGTTATCGACTGCACATAACCTTAACTGAAAATTCAACTTGTTATTCAGTCACCATTTGACTTTAAAGTGGTGCCATGTTTACCGTATCTTCATAAAAGCACGCTTTTTTCGAAAATATGTCGAAGAAGCGTCAAGCGAGTGTGTTCATACGTTTAGTGCCTAAATTCATTTGTAAAAATACACCCTTGCGTTTGGACAGCTCCTCTACTCATCATCTAGCCTTTAGTGTACTGCATATTCGTTTAAATTTTATTGCGAGTGTGGGTGTAATAATATGAAATGTTGTATAACATAATATTTTAATGACCCCCTATCTTGAGAGGCCAATGATCATGTACATAAAAGTTTATAACGGAGGGCTTGGTTAAACATTTCTTCTGCAGTATACTAAAAATATCATATTTTTTTCAATCAATCTTTCAATGCGTCCCTCCCTCATTGTAATCTTCCTCCCTCCTCTCTTGGAGGTTGAAACTTTAAATGAGGATGATTATGGTGGCTAAAATGGCGATACAACCTACAAACGTTATTCTATCAAATTTCAACCATTTTTTCGGTTGAATTAGCCCTTTTAGGTGGGTTTATCATCTTTTAAAATTACCTAAATTTTTATTCGTCATGGTTACATTGTATTTTAAATAGATTTACTAGATATGATCAATAAAATTAATTTATATTCTTAGATAGGTGACTTCGAATACTTTGACCCATTCTCACCCCCTCTAAGGGGTGAGATTGGGTCAATTTTCAATCATTTTAGTTTAGTAAGTAATTCATAGAATGTGGTACTTTCTTGCTAAACTTTCATTACCATATATAAGAGTATACATACCAAATAAAAAGTTATTCCGACTTCATTTGCATTTGTTATTTAACAAACAATCTTTGAGTATCCTTTTTTGACCCATTCTCACCCCCAACGACGGTAATTGATTTTTGAGCAATTAAAAACGTTAAAAATGCAATGAATAAATCAACTGCTGCAATTTAAAAAAAAAACAATTTTCCCACCAAATAACTTTGAATTTTTTATAAATAAATCCGATTTTTCTATAATAAATTAGAAAATTCACAATAAAAAAAATATCGAATAAGCAATAAAAAATTCAAAAAATGCAATAAAAAATTACGAAAAAAATGACGACCCATGAAAAATAAATGCAGAAAAGTATGAGACAGTGAAATGCTGAATCGCACTTATATGACTGAATCGACTGAAAAGCTTGCGTAACTATGATTGCAATTTACCGAGCAATTGCTTGCTGTCCGAACTCGTTATCGCTTGTCGGACCTAAAAAAGGGATAACATCTATGTTTGCATTATACCGGGCAAATTCTTGAATCTGTGGTTTGCCTAGAACCGAATCGATGCAGTTGCGGTGCATCGGATATCGGAAACTTCAGCGGCCTTCTGCCGCCTCAGTTCCTCAATCCTCTTGCGGCTTCGCCGCATGGTCTATATAATTTTTGGCTCAAAATGCATTTACGTTTATTGCTCGTTTTTCGACATTTATTGATAAATTATTTTTTTGTTATTGCACTTTTTGAATTATTTATTGCTTTTTCGATATTTTTTATTGTGAATTTTCTAATTTATTATGGAAAAATCGGATTTATTTATGAAAAATTCGAAGTTTTTTGGTGGGAACAGTTTTTATTGCAACAGTTGAATTATTCATTGCATTTTTGACGTTTTTAATTGCTCAAAAATCAATTATTTATGGAAACTTTTGATTTATTTATGCACTTTTCTATTTGTTTATGGAACTTTTGTTATTTATTACTGCTTACACCCCTGTTTCTTCACTGGGACTTTTGGAATTATTTATGACGAATAATCACTTTCTTATGAGTCGTTTATATTTTGGCCATTTTAGTAGTTATTGTGTTGGTAGGCTTATGCGCATTCAATTTTACCGTGAATATTGGGGTTACAGAAACATAAAATTAATGCGCTTCGAAAATAGTGAATATTATCATCTTGGAATGAAATAAATCAACTTGTTAATTTAGTAAAACTATCTGGAATCACAAGGAAACTTAGCTGAGAGAGATTATTTATGTGGGCATGTTATGGAAATGGCGGCAAACTATCAATTCATTGCTAATTTGAGCAAAATTAACTATTTTCAACTCACGTCAGCTAATTTTTCAATATGGCGACGACCAAATTAGCGAAAATAAAACGAAAGCAATTTTACTTTTATGATGACCTAGCAGTGTCATAGTTTCTGCTTTTTCACCAACAGATGTCGTAACAAGTCGAACGGATCGCCATCCGTTGAGAGTTTTTTTTAGTTTTATTGTGGTAATAATAAATGCCAGAAGGTTTACATATCGGAGAGCTTTGTTTACTCTTGAAACCTGGCTTTATGGATATCTTCAAGTATACTATAAAACATTTCATCAATGGTTTTCATAAAAGTAGTCATAAAACTGTAAGTTTTAATTATTGCTGTAATAAAACTGTAATAAAAATCAAACAAAACCAATCAGCAATGGAATTGTTACTCGAGGATCCTGCCTACGGGCGAGACGGCGGATGCAACGAGCACGGACTGAGAAAGAGTGAAACGAACGGCGGGTTGTGTTTACCGCTGCAAAAGCCGCACTGAAGACCGAGATAAGGGCACCCGAGATGAACTAGCCCAAGGTTAAAAATCTCGTGAATACAGACAAAAAAAAGAGATAAGGACAAGTAAAAAGACCTGCAAGACCATGATAACCAAGATGAGAGGTGTTATGGCTCCTACTGAGCAATCTCCAGAGATGTTGGAGGGAATCATCGAGGGTTTTTTTCGCATCATGATCCTAGTCCTTGGCCTCCTTTCGTAGGACAACCGGGGACTTGGCTGGAGAGGGTCACCCATGTGGAACTTGCGGGGATAGCAAGTCCCTTAGCGTAGGTTAGGCCCCAGGTTCAGGCGGAGTTCCGTACCTGGCCTTAAATGTAGCTATTACAGAGGCTCTCGAGATGTTCAGGTCTGCTATGCAGAAATGCCTGGACGAGGGAGTTTTCCCACATGTTAAGAAGCGGCAAAGCCTGATTCTATTACCAAAGGCAGAGAAACCAACCGGAGATTCGTCAGCATACAGACCAATATGCTGGATCGATACGGCGGGAAGGTGCTCGAAAAGATCGTACTCATTAGAATGTTGAGGTACCTCGAGGGTGTAAATGATCCCTCGGGCAACCAGTTCGGCTCTCGAAAGGGAAGGCCGAGCGTAGACGCTATCATGTCGGTTGCAAAAACTACCGAGATAGCGCTCCAGCGTAAGAGAAGGGGGATTCTCTTCTGCACGGTAGTGACTCTTGTTACCGGCGGGTTATATATGTTCCGGCGGATATAATGGCAAAACTTAATTTAGTTGCGGTTTCAGTTAACGGAAGCAGGAGGAGGACATCTGCCTCCGTTTACTCTCGGTTGTTATATGCAGCACGTGTTTGCTGTTCGAAACTTGCGCGCTACATCATTGTCGGCTATGATGTCCTTCATTTCTATTGCTCACGCACGTGGGCGGGTATCAAGACAATGAAGAAAGCGATATAAACATGCAAAAAAGCAAAATGGTCATTGGCAGAGGAAGCTCTCGGTTAATAACTATGGAAGTGCTCATAGAACACCAAGCTGAAGAACAGGCTTTGCCCCAGTTGGGGCGTAATGCCAAGAAGAGTAAAGGAGGATGTTTCGGACAAGTTTTGTGATCTATGAGCCATTTTACGAAGTGACAACATTGTCGATGATGATATTGATTTTCACGGGTTAGGACGCTACCTCCTGTCCACTTCATTCCCAAAATCGGCTCGTAAAATGGCTCATAGGCAATTTCTATCGAAGACTACTAGACTACTAAATAGGCTCACTGAAGTTATAACTCTGACGATAGAAATATTATCAGTGTAGCGACTGTGCAGCTGTGGTGAAACATTTGACACAATTATTATGCAGTTCCTCCAGCTCATAGTCGCGCAGCATCAAGAAGACCTCAATTTAGCTTAAATTTCAGTCTTTTTCTCATCGTGATGAATCACAGTTCTTGAACATCACGACTAATGACACACCCTAACTGCCGGGTTCCGAGAGCGCCCTTAAAGGCAATTTCACCTGTTGTCCAGCGAGCGTTATCCGCCCTCGCATTTATCGATTATAGGACCCCGAAAGCTGCTACCCCGGAGCTGTGGGGCACAATGATCCGAAATTAATCACATATCCAGCTCTTGTAGGCAATACCCGTACTGCTCGGTTCAACTCTTTCCTTATCGAAGGCTTCGGAGTAGTATGTACTGGCGATTGTGTCAAGTGGTAGTGTAGCATTGGGCGATTTGATACCATCGATTCTCATAAAATCACAATCAAGTTTTGAGGTGTGTTAATCTAAATTTCTTTCATATAATTTATTAAAAATTTGTAGCTTATTACTCAAAAAATATATAAACTTTTTGTAGTTGATCTAGATATCGAATATGAGTAAATCTAAGCAATTGATTGCATTCGAACAAAACGCCCAATACTATTTCATAAATTATAGAACAACGTTCGACGCGACCAAGAAGCAGGCCCACCGAACGGCCACCGAAGTATCGCGGTCTCGTCACTCCCGCGGTCATCATCGACCATCGCATCGTGTCGTCCAGTCCAATCGTTGGGGGTTCGCGCAATGAACCGGGGCTGGGCGAGATCGATCGATCTTTCTCGCACCCTACTGCACTCTTTCTATCTCTCTGTGTCTCTCCCCGATGTATGTTCCTATACCTATGGCATATTATTACATACATTTAATATTTATGTTTATCTGGTTGGCAAAATGGTACCGCAACTTGAAGTCACGTTTAGAGCATTATTCCGCACTTCTTATTCCTTCTCTCCTCACTTTTCTGGTTTTTGCTCCGGTGGTGATGGTGTTGTGGTCTTCAGATGGAATAGGTTCGGCACGGTCATTTGTTTGGGGGCAGGCGGGTGGAGCAATATCGATTGTGACGCGGTCAGCTGGTGTCAGTTGCGAAGATCGAATTGGAACATGGTGTAGTAATCTAGAAATTGGTCGCCATTGAGGCCAAGTTATTTATTGGGAGTAAATTTAAAATAGTGAGTGCCAAAAAATTCATTTCCAAACTCGTGCAATCGAGCAGTTCCGACTAATGGATTGCCAGAAATATCCAAGCTTCTGGCGGATGTCCTGGCTTCAGTACTCTCAGGGGAATCTTGGCTTATCAGAAGAATTCTGGCTCAACTGAATCCTGACTTCAGAAATCATACGAGAATCAAGGCTTCAGCATTCTCATACGAATTTTGGCAACATGATTCTCAGGAGAATCCTGGCTTCAGGATTCTCAGGACAATCTTGGCCTCAGGATTCTCAGGAGAATCCTGGCTTTAGAATTCTCAGGAGAATCCTGGCTTCAGGATTCTCAGGAGAATCCTGGCTTCAGGATTCTCAGGAGAATCCTGGCATCAGAATTCTCAGGAGAATCCTGGCTTCAGGATTCTCAGGAGAATCCTGGCTTCAGGATTCTCAGGAGAATCCTGGCTTCAGGATTCTCAGGAGAATCCTGGCTTCAGGATTCTCAGGAGAATCCTGGCTTCAGGATTCTCAGGAGAATCCTGGCATCAGAATTCTCAGCAGAATCCTGGCTTCAGGATTCTCAGGAGGATCCTGGCTTCAGGATTCTCAGGAGAATCCTGGCTTCAGGATTCTCAGGAGAATCCTGGCTTCAGGATTCTCAGGAGAATCCTGGCTTCAGGATTCTCAGGAGAATCCTGGCTTCAGGATTCTCAGGAGAATCCTGGCTTCAGGATTCTCAGGAGAATCCTGGCTTCAGGATTCTCAGGAGAATCCTGGCTTCAGGAATCTCAGGAGAATCATGGCTTCAGGAATCTCAGGAGAATCCTGGCTTCAGGATTCTCAGGAGAATCCTGGCTTCAGGAATCTCAGGAGAATCATGGCTTCAGGAATCTCAGGAGAATCCTGGCTTCAGGATTCTCAGGAGAATCCTGGCTTCAGGATTCTCAGGAGAATCCTGGCTTCAGGATTCTCAGGAGAATCCTGGCTTCAGGATTCTCAGGAGAATCCTGGCTTCAGGATTCTCAGGAGAATCCTGGCTTCAGGATTCTCAGGAGAATCCTGGCTTCAGGAATCTCAGGAGAATCCTGGCTTAAGGATTCTCAGGAGAACCCTGGCTTCAGGATTCTCAGGAGCATCCTGGCTTCAGGATTCTCAGGAGCATCCTGGCTTCAGGATCAACAGGAGAATCCTGGCTTCAGGATTCTCAAGAGAATCCTGGCTTCAGGATTCTCAGGAGAATCCTGGCTTCGGGATTCTCAGGAGAATCCTGGCTTCGGGATTCTCAGGAGAATCCTGGCTTCGGAATTCTCAGAAGAATTCTGACTTCAGAATTCTCAGCAGAATCCTGGCTTCAGGATTCTCAGCAGAATCCTGGCTTCAGGATTCTCAGCAGAATCCTGGCTTCAGGATTCTCAGCAGAATCCTGGCTTCAGGATTCTCAGCAGAATCCTGGCTTCAGGATTCTCAGCAGAATCCTGGCTTCAGGATTCTCAGCAGAATCCTGGCTTCAGGATTCTCAGCAGAATCCTGGCTTCAGGATTCTCAGCAGAATCCTGGCTTCAGGATTCTCAGCAGAATCCTGGCTTCAGGATTCTCAGCAGAATCCTGGCTTCAGGATTCTCAGGAGAATCCTGGCTTCAGGATTCTCAGGAGAATCCTGGCTTCAGGATTCTCAGGAGAACCCTGGCTTCAGGATTCTCAGGAGAATCCTGGCTTCAGGATTCTCAGGAGAATCCTGGCTTCAGGAATCTCAGGAGAATCATGGCTTCAGGAATCTCAGGAGAATCCTGGCTTCAGGATTCTCAGGAGAATCCTGGCTTCAGGATTCTCAGGAGAATCCTGGCTTCAGGATTCTCAGGAGAATCCTGGCTTCAGGATTCTCAGGAGAATCCTGGCTTCAGGATTCTCAGGAGAATCCTGGCTTCAGGATTCTCAGGAGAATCCTGGCTTCAGGATTCTCAGGAGAATCCTGGCTTCAGGATTCTCAGGAGAATCCTGGCTTCAGGATTCTCAGGAGAATCCTGGCTTCAGGATTCTCAGGAGAATCCTGGCTTCAGGATTCTCAGGAGAACCCTGGCTTCAGGATTCTCAGGAGAATCCTGGCTTCAGGATTCTCAGCAGAATCCTGTCTTCAGGATTCTCAGGAGAATCCTGGCTTAAGGATTCTCAGGAGAACCCTGGCTTCAGGATTCTCAGGAGAATCCTGGCTTCAGGATTCTCAGGAGAATCCTGGCTTCAGGATTCTCAGGAGAATCCTGGCTTCAGGATTCTCAGGAGAATCCTGGCTTCAGGATTCTCAGGAGAATCCTGGCTTCAGGATTCTCAGGAGATTCCTGGCTTCAGGATTCTCAGGAGAATCCTGGCTTAAGGATTCTCAGGAGAACCCTGGCTTCAGGATTCTCAGGAGAATCCTGGCTTCAGGATTCTCAGGAGCATCCCGGCTTCAGGATCAACAGGAGAATCCTGGCTTCAGGATTCTCAAGAGAATCCTGGCTTCAGGATTCTCAGGAGAATCCTGGCTTCGGGATTCTCAGGAGAATCCTGGCTTCGGAATTCTCAGAAGAATTCTGACTTCAGAATTCTCAGCAGAATCCTGGCTTCAGGATTCTCAGCAGAATCCTGGCTTCAGGATTCTCAGCAGAATCCTGGCTTCAGGATTCTCAGCAGAATCCTGGCTTCAGGATTCTCAGCAGAATCCTGGCTTCAGGATTCTCAGGAGAATCCTGGCTTCGGGATTCTCAGGAGAATCCTGGCTTCGGAATTCTCAGAAGAATTCTGACTTCAGAATTCTCAGCAGAATCCTGGCTTCAGGATTCTCAGCAGAATCCTGGCTTCAGGATTCTCAGCAGAATCCTGGCTTCAGGATTCTCAGCAGAATCCTGGCTTCAGGATTCTCAGCAGAATCCTGGCTTCAGGATTCTCAGCAGAATCCTGGCTTCAGGATTCTCAGGAGAATCCTGGCTTCAGGATTCTCAGGAGATTCCTGGCTTCAGGATTCTCAGGAGAATCCTGGCTTAAGGATTCTCAGGAGAACCCTGGCTTCAGGATTCTCAGGAGAATCCTGGCTTCAGGATTCTCAGGAGCATCCCGGCTTCAGGATCAACAGGAGAATCCTGGCTTCAGGATTCTCAAGAGAATCCTGGCTTCAGGATTCTCAGGAGAATCCTGGCTTCGGGATTCTCAGGAGAATCCTGGCTTCGGAATTCTCAGAAGAATTCTGACTTCAGAATTCTCAGCAGAATCCTGGCTTCAGGATTCTCAGCAGAATCCTGGCTTCAGGATTCTCAGGAGAATCCTGGCTTCAGGATTCTCAGGAGATTCCTGGCTTCAGGATTCTCAGGAGAATCCTGGCTTAAGGATTCTCAGGAGAACCCTGGCTTCAGGATTCTCAGGAGAATCCTGGCTTCAGGATTCTCAGGAGCATCCCGGCTTCAGGATCAACAGGAGAATCCTGGCTTCAGGATTCTCAAGAGAATCCTGGCTTCAGGATTCTCAGGAGAATCCTGGCTTCGGGATTCTCAGGAGAATCCTGGCTTCGGAATTCTCAGAAGAATTCTGACTTCAGAATTCTCAGCAGAATCCTGGCTTCAGGATTCTCAGCAGAATCCTGGCTTCAGGATTCTCAGCAGAATCCTGGCTTCAGGATTCTCAGCAGAATCCTGGCTTCAGGATTCTCAGCAGAATCCTGGCTTCAGGATTCTCAGGAGAATCCTGGCTTCAGGATTCTCAGGAGAATCCTGGCTTCAGGATTCTCAGGAGAATCCCGGCTTCAGGATTCTCAGGAGAATCCTGGCTTCAGGATTCTCAGGAAAATCCTGGCTTCAGGATTCTCAGGAGAATCCTGGCTTCAGGATTCTCAGGAGAATCCTGGCTTCAGGATTCTCAGGAGAATCCTGGCTTAAGGATTCTCAGGAGAACCCTGGCTTCAGGAATCTCAGGAGCATCCTGGCTTCAGGATTCTCAGGAGCATCCTGGCTTCAGGATCAACAGGAGAATCCTGGCTTCAGGATTCTCAAGAGAATCCTGGATTCAGGATTCTCAGGAGAATCCTGGCTTCGGGATTCTCAGGAGAATCCTGGCTTCGGGATTCTCAGGAGAATCCTGGCTTCGGAATTCTCAGAAGAATTCTGACTTCAGAATTCTCAGCAGAATCCTGGCTTCAGGATTCTCAGCAGAATCCTGGATTCAGGATTCTCAGCAGAATCCTGGCTTCAGGATTCTCAGCAGAATCCTGGCTTCAGGATTCTCAGCAGAATCCTGGCTTCAGGATTCTCAGCAGAATCCTGGCTTCAGGATTCTCAGCAGAATCCTGGCTTCAGGATTCTCAGCAGAATCCTGGCTTCAGGATTCTCAGCAGAATCCTGGCTTCAGGATTCTCAGCAGAATCCTGGCTTCAGGATTCTCAGCAGAATCCTGGCTTCAGGATTCTCAGCAGAATCCTGGCTTCAGGATTCTCAGGAGAATCCTGGCTTCAGGATTCTCAGGAGAATCCTGGCTTCAGGATTCTCAGGAGAATCCTGGCTTCAGGATTCTCAGGAGAATCCTGGCTTCAGGATTCTCAGGAGAATCCTGGCTTCAGGATTCTCAGGAGAATCCTGGCTTCAGGATTCTCAGGAGAATCCTGGCTTCAGGATTATCAGGAGAATCCTGGCTTCAGGAATCTCAGGAGAATCATGGCTTCAGGATTCTCAGGAGAATCCTGGCTTCAGGATTCTCAGGAGAATCCTGGCTTCAGGATTCTCAGGAGAATCCTGGCTTCAGGATTCTCAGGAGAATCCTGGCTTCAGGATTCTCAGGAGAATCCTGGCTTCAGGATTCTCAGGAAAATCCTGGCTTCAGGATTCTCAGGAGAATCCTGGCTTCAGGATTCTCAGGAGAATCCTGGCTTCAGGATTCTCAGGAGAATCCTGGCTTCAGGATTCTCAGGAGAATCCTGGCTTAAGGATTCTCAGGAGAACCCTGGCTTCAGGATTCTCAGGAGAATCCTGGCTTCAGGATTCTCAGGAGAATCCTGGCTTCAGGATTCTCAGGAGCATCCTGGCTTCAGGATCAACAGGAGAATCCTGGCTTCAGGATTCTCAAGAGAATCCTGGCTTCAGAATTCTCAAGAGAATCCTGGCTTCAGGATTCTCAGGAGAATCCTGGCTTCGGGATTCTCAGGAGAATCCTGGCTTCGGAATTCTCAGAAGAATTCTGACTTCAGAATTCTCAGCAGAATCCTGGCTTCAGGATTCTCAGCAGAATCCTGGCTTCAGGATTCTCAGCAGAATCCTGGCTTCAGGATTCTCAGCAGAATCCTGGCTTCAGGATTCTCAGCAGAATCCTGGCTTCAGGATTCTCAGGAGAATCCTGGCTTCAGGATTCTCAGAAGAATCCTGGCTTCAGGATTCTCAGGAGAATCCTGGCTTCAGGATTCTCAGGAGAATCCTGGCTTCAGGATTCTCAGGAGAATCCTGGCTTCAGGATTCTCAGCAGAATCCTGGCTTCAGGATTCTCAGGAGAATCCTGGCTTCAGGATTCTCAGGAGAATCCTGGCTTCAGGATTCTCAGGAGAATCCTGGCTTCAGGATTCTCAGGAAAATCCTGGCTTCAGGATTCTCAGGAGAATCCTGGCTTCAGGATTCTCAGGAGAATCCTGGCTTCAGGATTCTCAGGAGAATCCTGGCTTCAGGATTCTCAGGAGAATCCTGGCTTCAGGATTCTCAGGAGAATCCTGGCTTCTGGATTCTCAGGAGAATCCTGGCTTCAGGATTCTCAGGAGAATCCTGGCTTCAGGATTCTCAGGAGATTCCTGGCTTCAGGATTCTCAGGAGAATCCTGGCTTCAGGATTCTCAGGAGAATCCTGGCTTCAGGATTCTCAGGAGAATCCTGGCTTCAGGATTCTCAGGAGAATCCTGGCTTCAGGATTCTCAGGAGAATCCTGGCTTCAGGATTCTCAGGAGAATCCTGGCTTCAGGATTCTCAGGAGAATCCTGGCTTCAGGATTCTCAGGAGAATCCTGGCTTCAGGATTCTCAGGAGAATCCTGGCTTCAGGATTCTCAGCAGAATCCTGGCTTCAGGATTCTCAGCAGAATCCTGGTTTCAGGATTCTCAGCAGAATCCTGGCTTCAGGATTCTCAGGAGAATCCTGGCTTCAGGATTCTCAGGAGAATCCTGGCGTCAGGATTCTCAGGAGAATCCTGGCTTCAGGATTCTCAGGAGAATCCTGGCTTCAGGATTCTCAGGAGAATCCTGGCTTCAGGATTCTCAGGAGAATCCTGGCTTCAGGATTCTCAGGAGAATCCTGGCTTCAGGATTCTCAGGAGAATCCTGGCTTCAGGATTCTCAGGAGAATCCCGGCTTCAGGATTCTCAGGAGAATCCTGGCTTCAGGATTCTCAGGAGAATCCTGGCTTCAGGATTCTCAGGAGAATCCTGGCTTCAGGATTCTCAGGAGAATCCTGGCTTCAGGATTCTCAGGAAAATCCTGGCTTCAGGATTCTCAGGAAAATCCTGGCTTCAGGATTCTCAGGAGAATCCTGGCTTCAGGATTCTCAGGAGAATCCTGGCTTCAGGATTCTCAGGAGAACCCTGGCTTCAGGATTCTCAGGAGAATTCTGGCTTCAGGATTCTCAGGAGAATCCTGGCTTCAGGATTCTCATGAGAATCCTGGCTTCCGGATTCTCAGGAGAATCCTGGCTTCAGGATTCTCAAGAGAATCCTGGCTTCAGGATTCTCAAGAGAATCCTGGCTTCAGGATTCTCAAGAGAATCCTGGCTTCAGGATTCTCAAGAGAATCCTGGCTTCAGGATTCTCAAGAGAATCCTGGCTTCAGGATTCTCAAGAGATTCCTGGCTTCAGGATTCTCAAGAGAATCCTGGCTTCAGAATTCTCAAGAGAATCCTGGCTTCAGAATTCTCAAGAGAATCCTGGCTTCATGGTTCTCAAGAGAATCCTGGCTTCAGGATTCTCAAGAGAATACTGGCTTCAGAATTCTCAAGAGAATACTGGCTTTAGGATTCTCAAGAGAATAGTGGTTTCAGGATTCTAAGAAGAATCCTGGCTTCTGGATTCTCAGGATAATCTTGGTTTCAGGATTCTCAGGAGAATTCTTGCTTCAAGATTCCCAGGAGAATTCTTGCTTCAGGATTCTCAGGAGAATCCTGGTTTCAAGATTCTCAGGATAATTCTGGCTTCAGGATTCCCAGAAGAATCCAGGCTTCAGGATTCTCAGGAAAATCCTGGCTGCAGGATTCTGAGGAGAATCCTGACTTCAGGATTCTCAGGACAACCCTGGCTTCAGGATTCTCAGAATAGTCATGGCTTCAGGATTCATAAAATAATCCTTTTTTTGTTTTCATTCAATTAAGGATTCCCAGGAAAACCCTGGCTTCAGGATTCTCAGGACAATCTTGGCCACAGAATTCTCAGTAGAATCCTGGCTCCAGGATTCTTAGGAGAATCCGGACTTAAGGATTTTCAGGACAATTTTGGCCTCAGGATTCTCAGGAGAATCCTGACTTCAGGATTCTCAAGAGAATCCTGGCTTCAGGATTTCCTGGAGAATCCTGGCTTCAGGATTTCCTGGAGAATCCGGGATTCAGGATTCGCATGAAGATCCTGGCATCAGGATTCTCATGAGATTTCTGGCTTCAGGATTCTCGGGAGAATCCTGGTTTCAGGATTCTAAGGAGAATCCTGGTTTCAGGATTCTAAGGAGAATCCTGGCTTAATGATTCTCAGGAGAATCTTGGCTTCCGGATTCTCAGGGGATTCCTGGCTTCAGGATTCTCAGTAGAATCATGGCTTCATGATTCTCAGGAGAATCCTGGCTCCAAGATTCTCAGTATAATTCTGGCTTTAGGATTCCCAGGAGAGTCTTGGCTTCAGGATTCTCAGGAGAATTCTGGCTTCAGGATGCTCATGAGGATCCTGGCTTCAGGATTCCCAGGAGAATCCTGGCTTCAGTATTCTCATAAGAGTCCTGGCTTCAGGATTCTCAGGAGATTTCTGGTTTCAGGATTCTCAGGAGAATCTTTGCTTCAGGATTTTCAGTAGAATTCTGGCTTCAGGATTCTCAGGAGATTCCCGGCTTCAGGACTCTCAGGAGAATTCCGAAGCCAGTATTATATTGAGAATTCTGAAGCCTGGTTCTCCTGAGAATCCTAAGCCACGATAGTCCTGAGAATCCTGGCAGCTATGCTCTTCTGAGACTCTTCAAACCAGCATTCTTAGACAAGGGAAATCCTGTAGCCATGATTCCTTTATAAATCCTGAGACAAGGATTTTCTTCGGGTGTTCAAGAGAATTCGCAGAAAAATCGTAGTTCTTATAATTCTAAGAAGATTCTCTCAGTATTGACGGAACAGTCTTAGTTTCTTTTATTTGAATGTTTTTTTTTCCAAGAGTTAATCCTAGCATCAACATCAAAATCTTACTAGCTTAGTTGCTGATCGAAATTGATCAGTCCCAGCCGCTGCTGTCTCGTTCTGAGGACTGTTCGTCAAAGTAATCATCTGACAACATGCGATTCATTCCCAGTTTGATCAACAAGAAGTGGCACCACTCCTCTAGTTACGTTGTCAATTATGGCGCAAAGAGAGGAAGAAAAAGCTGTGAAATCATCACATTGAGAGCATATCAGCGCCATCACCCCGCGGCGGGGGGACCCGAATCTGAAGTGAAGTGTAGACGACTGCGCCAAAGACCTACAATTACCGTAAACAAAGTTTGAGGAGCAGTGCGATGCTCGTTGTCCGCTTAGGGGGCATCAGTGAACCTGTAGATAAGAGGAGATCGGGTATGAAATGCACTGCTGGAAACGAATTTTTATCTTTGCTCAATAGGAAGCAATCAGTGAAGTACTAGATTGAAAGTAGTGAGCTGGATTTTTGTATGGTGAGATGATCAGTTCTCCATTTTTGCAATGAAATGGTGCAAACAATGTGGGTTATATGGTTTCTTGCCTAATTTGATGCTGTTTGAGCAAAAGTTTGGGTAACTGTGTTGTTGAAGTTGCAAGAAATAAATAATACAACAACACAGTTACCCAAACTTTTGCTCAAACAGCATCAAATTAGGCAAGGAACCATATAACCCACGTTGTTTGCACCATTTCATTGCAGAAATGGAGAACTGATCATCTCACCATACGAAAATTTAGCTCACTACTTTCAATCTAGAACTTCACTGATTGCGTCCTATTATTGCTGCGTTTTTCACTTGTTGATGTTTGATGTAAAACTTAAAAATTTACATTTCCTTTGCAGTTTTATAAATACATTCTGGTGTTTCAAGAGCATTGATTAAGTCTTTCCATTGAAAGCCCACTTCACCCCGATTTCCCCTACTCGTGTTCCTGGGCTAGGAGACTGGAACCTAACTGCTTACCGCTGACGCTGCGGAATCCCATTGTCCACCGATCAAGGCGGGACCGGGACTCGTCGATCGACCGTCGTCGGATCGGGCGGCGTCTCTTGGCGTTTAGCTAGCTAAGTTTTTTTTTCGGGGGCATCTTCATACTCATCCCCCGGTGAAGATGATTGTGTCCAAATTGTAAAGTGTGTGATTATGCGCGACCAGCCAGAGCCGGGGTAGAAGCAATTATCCATCTCCACGCGCAATCCATACACAGAGAGAGGCTGGCAGTCATGAGAAGAGGCGTGTTCCGAACGAGCTGGACGCCTCTCGATCACCAGGATGACTGAGGTGTCAATTAGATAGTGGAAGAAGCGTGAAATGATCGGTGGCTCCGGCGACGACGGGACAAGAATGACGACACGGTGGCGCTTCTTGCTTTGAGGGGACTGGTTTTTCGGAATAATCGCTGAAAGGAGTTCATATAACTTCGAGGAAGTCTGGAGTAACAAGGGTTTAAAAGCTAAAAATTTGCTACATATGTTGGCTCTTAAGTTGACTGACTTTGGGGCTTCAAAAAATTTAATTGAATAATTTTTAGACCAAGAATTCTTTGAAAGTTCTGTGCACGGTATATCTTTAAATCTATCGATGTGGCGCTAAATTCCTTTTTGACCTGGTGGTGCTAAAATTGTGCCAAAAACTTTCCGTCATCAATCATTTACGGTACCGTGGTTTCGGGTGGAATTCATCAGTGGGGTGAAATTGATCGACGTGAGGACCATTTCTGTTTGTTATAAATAACGCTTCAAACTTAAAATAACTTGTAGGAAATGACCATCATCTGGCTCAAGGATTATTGAATGATAATTTTGCATGTTTACAACCAAATAGTCACATAATTTTGTATTAAATTCAATATTTTCAGCGTGTTGGGCGAACTTAAAAGACAATTCCATACTTTTGTTACCGTAGCTGTATCGCACATGTAATGAAAATTTGAATGAATGTTTCTAGCTGCCAAGTATTCGCTAAACCCGGTTTTGTCATCAAAAGTTCTATAAATATTGAAATGTATGCACACAATTATATTTTTCTGCATATAATCTCCTATATAGTATGGAAATTGCATACTTTTAGGCGTTTTCATCGGATTTATTTAATTTTCTACTTAAATAACTAAAAATTTTGGTAAAGTTGGTAAAGTTTTGCGTAGCTTTTCGCATTCTGGGATGGTTAATTCAGTGAAAAACATATTTCCAGCACTTACCATGGCATTTCATTTACTGATCAATTTCACACCGAAAGTAAAATTTTTGAATTTTTATTTCAAATGAGCCGGGGCCCGTGGCGTAGTTAGTCACACGTTCGCTTCATATGCGGATAGTCATGGGTTTGATTCCCAGCCCCGGCACTTGCAATTTTTCGTCAGTTGTTTTTCCCCCGAGAGCAACTGACACTGATCCTCTTCTGAGCCCCATGGCTCAAACGGACCCGGATACCTGGACATCGGCGTACCGCTACTCATAATGGACCCCCAATCGGACTGGAAAGGAACAACGGCCATCCATCATCACCCTTGTGTTCATCATTCTACTAGGTATAAAGTAGAAAAAGTGAAAGCAGCAGAAAGGCAACCAGTTCGATAAAGTAGAATAGAATCTAGGCGCTGTACAAAAATGTAAGTGCAGCTGTCAATTGAAATTGCTCACGTAGTGCCCCAGTGGACAATAGAGCTGTAAATTAGGTTAAGTGATTAAGAATAAAAAAATTTCAAATGATATTCATTGTATTGAAATGATTTGCAGTTAAAGTTTTAACCGCGTTGACTGATGAAAACTGTGGTCGTACTTGTTTTAAAGCATTGAATTTGATCAGATTGAGATCTATTCAAAATTTAGACGCCAAAAACTGTAAAAAATTACCAATTTCACCAGAAATCACGGTACCGACGACTGCCTCGGCAGCGATTCAAGCAACTGGGTGTAGCTTTTACGTACATTCACTTGAACTTGAACAAAAGTTAAACATGTTGAACTTTTTAATTCAAGTCAAACAAAATCTTCTCACTTGCTCCGTCTAAGGTCGTGATTCATGTAAGTTGAATTCAAGGCATCTGTCAAATGAAATGATTTCAATCCAATTTGCTTACGCACTGCACGTATTGAATTGCATTGCATTGTTCAACAGCTCTAGTCCAAACACATCGTTAAATTCAGACACGAATGCCACATAAGTGGTAAAGCGTATTTAATAAATATTATTAATAATAATAATAATAATAACATCGTTAAATTGGATTTAATTGTTCCGATAAGTTTTCAACTGACATGTTCGTTTCACCAGAAAAACGTAAACCAGGTATAGGAATAAATATAGTCGGCAAGGTAATGGGGTGGAAGAGTCGCATAAGGATGTACCATTACATCGTAGAAAGTACAATCTTAACTCACTATCCCAAACAGCACACAAGTCACAAAGGAGTATTGACAGCGCAGGTTTTTGGTTGGACACGAATCATTTTCAAGTTATTCTGCCTTTGAGTTAGAATTACATGAATGTAACTCCTATACAACCAAAAACCTGCGCTGTCGACACTGCTTTGTGACTTGTGTGCTGCTTGGGATCGCATAGATGTACGGCGCAGGGCAACTTTCGTGTCATATGATGTTATGTTTTGAGCCTTAAACCACGATTCTCCTGAGAACCTTGAGATTAGGATTATTTTTAGAATCCTCAGACCAGGGTTCTCAGGAGAATCCTGAATCCTGAAGGCAAAATTTTCCTGAGAATCATGAAGCCAGAATTCTCTCGACAGTTCTGAGATCAGGATTCTCCTGATAATCCTAAGACCAGGATTCTCTTGAGAATCCTGAAGGAATCATAGGAAAAAATTCTGTAAGAATTATTAGAGAAATTTCTGAAGGAACGTGAGAAAACAAAAAAAAAAGAAATACTCTTGGAGGGATATTTTTTTCTTTATTCGGGATTTTTTTCGAATGCCACATTCGTTCATACACCTTTGGAAAAATTTCTGAAGCGAGATTGCTTCTATTGCTGCAAGAGAGGAACTCTCTTTGAAGAAGGAAAAAGAAAATTTTTTGAAGGAATCCGTAGAAGATTTTCTGAAAAGAACTCTTGGAGAATTTTCCCAAACAATCCATGCACAATTTTGAAAGTAATTCACGGGAGATTTTCTAAAGGAGCACTTGGATAGATTACTTATGAAAATTTTAAACTTGAAAGGAATCCCTGGAAGAATTTCTGAAGGAATTTCTTGGAGATTTTTGAAAGAATCTCAGAATATGTTTTTTCAAAACCCTGGAGGATTTTTAAGCGAGTTCTCAGGAAGAGTTTCTGAAGATATCATAAGAGGAGCAATCCATGAGAAACTTTCTAAAATAATCCTTCAGAAAGTTTTAGAAAGAACCCAAAGAAGAGTTTTCAAAAGAATCCCTGAAGGAATATGTTAAGAAATCTTCGAATAAAATTTATGAATGAATTTCAGAAATATTTAAAAAAAATCGCTGGAGAAATTTTTGAATGAACTTCTGTTGGACTTTCTAATGCGATTCATCGATAAATTATCAGAGAAATTTATAATTGAATTTCTGAAAAAAATCCCTGGAAAAAATTGAACAGAAATTTGGTTATGCATTTCTGAAGCAATCCATTTGAAAATTTCCGTAGAATTTCCTTGTGAAACTTCTTAAGAAAATTTTAGTCTAATTCCCGAAAAAAATGTTTCCTTAGTGAGTTTATTGAAACATTGTCTGGAAGAATTCTTGGAATGATTTCTGGAGGAATCCTTGGAGAAATTTTCAAAAAAAATCCCAAAAAAGATTTCTTAAACCAATGGAGGTTTTTTTTTTAAAGACACGGAAGAATTTCTCAAGGAATATCTGAGGATTTCCTCAAGATATGCCCACATAAGTTTTCCGAAAAATCCTTAGCGGGTTTTTTATTAATATCTAGCTGTTGCGTGAAACTTCGTATTGCCTGCTAACTGTGTTTTTGACATGCAGCTCCGTGGAGAAGTGCCCCAAAAATTCATCAGTATAAGTGCCCCCGCTTCAGTGGGGGAGGGGCTATGCTAAGAACCTCCTCCGTCCCAAAAAAAACCCTGCAATTTTCACGCCAATCGGTCCAGTAGTTTCCGAATACATAAGGGTCAGAGAAACAGACAGACAGAAAGAAATTTATTTTATATATGCAAGATTCGTAAGAAATTCTTTGAGGAATCTTCAAAGAAATTTAAAAAAATATCCCTGGAAGAAATTTTTGAATGAATTTAAAAAAAAAACCGGAAAAATATCCGAAGGAATTCAGGAAACTAAATAAATTTCTGAATAAATATCAAAAGACATTTCTGAAGGAATTCTGGCAAAAAAAATCAGAACAGAAGCAATCAGACGAAAATTTCTTCAAAAAAAATCTTCTTGAAATTTTTGAAGCAACCTTGTTTGGATTCCTGGAGGAATTTATGAAGTAATCCCTTGAAGAACTTTCTCTTGCAAAGATTTCTTTTGCTCACAAGGGTAACTTTGAAAAAAAGCAAAGAATAATTTTCGTATATATTGAACGAGAAGTATTCTTCGCAAAGATGATTTTTCTTGCATGTATGTTGGCACAAAAAACTTTCATGTTTTGAGCACAAAAAGATTAAAGAAAACATATAGGAGGTTTTATTATATTCATAAGGACATTTTTCTCATATGTAGGAGCGTCAAAAAAAAAGAAAGCAAATGTTAGATATACTTATGAGGGCGCGAGAATATCTACAAGAATACAAAAAAAGTTACGACATCGAGGACATAAAACCCCAGCCCAAGTATCATTTTATAGTTATATAAACCAGTAGAGGTTCTTAAAACCATCGAAAAACCAAGATAAAAGGTATCAGGTTTTATGATGGTTCTTAAAATCTCTACAAGACTAATTGGTCATGAAAATGTTACTTGGGAGTTATTCAAACTCTTATAGAATAGTGAGTTTTTACCAATTCAAAGGACCAATTTGAATTATTTTAAAGACAATTTCATCAAGAATGAATTGATATGGTAAAACAGTAGTTTCGGGAGCATTATCCACTGGGAATCTGCTTAAGTTTAGTCTGAACGTCGTATATCTCATGTTTTAGACCAGCATCCTTCCAGCTGTCTTCGGCAAAGTTACTGAAAACTCACTATGTAGCGTTAGTGTTCTTGGAAGCTTCCAAATAAGTCTAAACGTCATATTTCTGGGCCACTTTAGTTATTTAGAAGACTAAGAGCTGTCGTGGACAAGATTCCGAAAGGTGACATCACGCGTGGGCGACTTCAACGCGAAGGTTATTTCCAACAACTCGGACTATGAGCTCGTTATGGGACGCCATGGTCTGAGAGAAATGAGATAAAACGCAGAGCTGTTTGCAGAGTTTAGTGGCAACAATGACATGGTGATTGGAGGGTCGCCAAAAAACTTCACCGACCAGCGCACAAAGTGACATGGGTTTCCCATGATGGCGTAACGGAAAATCAAATCGACCACATCTGCATCAGCCGAAAATGGAGACAAAGCCTTCTTGATGTGCGGAACAAACGTAGCACCGACATTGCGTCCGATCATCATCTCCAAATCGACGAGATCCGACTGCGCATTGCCAGGATCCAGCGACAGGAGGAGAAAATCGAGCGCCGGTTCAACACATGCCGACTGGAAGACGCTGCGGTGAAAAGGTCCTTCGTCGAGGAGCTAGAGAACCGTGCTGCGAATATTCCAGAAGGTGGAAGCGTAGAAGATCAATGGAATGCCATCAAGAACGCCTTCATCGCTACCGGCGAGAATAATTTGGGTGAGCTACGCACTCGAACAAAGTAGTGGATTACAGATGATACCTGGAGGAAGATAGAGGAGCGAAGAAACGTCAAAGCCACGATAGAGCGAGCGAAAACACACGGAGCCAAAGCCGTAGCCCATCAGCGCTATTCGGCTCTCGAGAAGGAAGTGAAACGCTCATGTAGACGGGACAAAAGCGCGTGGGCGGGCTTCCTGGTCGACGAAGGCGAGAAAGCCGCTAACAGTGGCGACATCCGTCTCCTCTACGATGTCTCACGTCGCCTTAGTGGAACCAAGATGAATGCTACGATGCCCGTGAAAGACACGTATGGACAGTTACTGACCGACCCGGCTGACCAGTAGAAACTCTGGTTCGAGCACTTTGGAAAACTGTTCAAGTGTCGGTCACGCCACCAACACCTTATCAGAACGATCCGCCAAGAGTTTGACGCATTACCCGTATCAACACCGAAGCTCCATCAGTGCAAGAGATAGAAATAGCCATCCGTAGCATGAAATCGAACAGAGCCCCAGGGGTCGATCGCATATCAGCTGAGATGCTCAAAGCTGACCCTGTAGTATCCGCATTACTACTGCATCAATTTATTCTGCAACATATGGGAAACCGCGACATTTCCGGCCGACTGGATGCAAGGTGTCTTAGTAAAGCTACCCAAAAAGGGTGACCTGACTGTATGCGATAATTGGCGGGACATCATGTTACTGTGTATCGTTCTCAAAGTCCTCTGCAAACTTATCCTTAACCAGACACAGGAGAAGATTGACGCAACTCTCCGACGGCAGCAAGCAGAATTCCGTGCCGGATGATCGATCCTGTGTGGACCATATTGTCACGCTCCGTATTATTCTGGAGCAAATCAATGAAATCCATGAGTCTCTCTTCCTGGTGTGCATTGATTACGAAAAAGCTTTCGACCGTCTTGAGAAAGTAGTAGATCTTTTCAATGAAAAAAAAAACAATTTAGTAGATTAACTCATTACGTGGCGCTAGTGTTCTTAGAAGCTTCAAGTTTAGTCTGAACGTCGTATATCGCACGTTCTTGATTATTTGGAAGGCTACTGTCTTCAACTTAAATACTCAGAACACTGAGAGCTGTCACTCAATTTAGATGTCGAATCACACATTACGTAACGCAAGTGTTTTAAAGAGCTTACATAAGAGTTTAAACGTCGTATATCTCACGTTCAGGACCATTTCAAAGGCTACTGGCTTTTCTGACAGTTTTCCAATAAATTTCTTTGGAAACTTCTATGAAAATGTCCCAGCCAACTGATAAGAAACTTTCTAGGAGTCTCATTTTTCAACAATTTCTTCTAAAAACGCTTTGGCATTTCTTTCGACAAATGATTCAGCATTTCTTTTGGAAAATCATTCTGCATTTTTTTTTATTATTTATCTTTTCATTTTTTCAACCAGTATTTTGAGAAATTATCAGGAAATTTCTTTGAGATCTTCTTCGGAAATTTATTTTGAAATTTCTGTGGCAATTCTTCTGGGAACTCTTTGAGAATTTCTTCAAAAATTCCTTTATGAATTACTTTGATCATTTTTTTTTTGGGAATTTACTCATATGTTTTTGGGGATTGCCTGAGCATTTTATTCTGATTTCTTTCGACAATTCATTTGAATGTTTTTTTATCGATTATTGCGATTCTTTGGAAATTGCTTCGGCAGCTCCTTCGATTATTCACTCTGCAAATTTTTAGTTTTAAGTTTTGCAATTATGATGAAAATTCATTCCCAATTTCCATTGAGAGTTTATTTGATAATTTCATCTGGCAAATTCTTATTGACTTGTTTTGCAATTTCGTCAGCTTTCGACAATTCATTTGGAAATTACACAGGAAATTCTTTGGAATTGAATGGGCTATTCCTTTGACGTTTCTTTAGGCATTTTATTTTGGAACTTTTTGGAAGTACCTTTGAACGCTTATTCGGTATTCTTTTTGGAATTTTTTTCAGCAACTGCTTTCCCAAGCAACACACATGTTATATATTAGTAACGACAGCGCAAGTTTTGGTTGTATAGAAGTTTATTTGACGTTATTCCAACACAATGTTAGAATTACGTAAAATTATATATTCTATACAACCAAAATTTGCGCTGTCGTAACTCTTATATAACATGTGTGTTGCTTGGGTTGGATACTTCTTCGGAAGATACTTTGAGGTGTAGATAATTTTTGTGGACATTTCTTTTGGGAAGTCCTGAAGTTATTCCTTAAGGGTTCCTTCAGCATTTTTGGAAATTGATTTGTGAAATTTATCGTCGAATTCTTTTGGAAATTCTTCGGCAATCACCTTGATTTTTGAATATTTCTCAGATTGTTCCTTTGAAATTTCCTTTGCCCATTCCGTTGTAAACTCTTGGATTTTTTTACTAACAAGAGGGTATCTAATAGGACCATCAAAGTAATTACAATCGAAATTTCCTTATGCAATTAATTATTTAGTTTCTTAAGAAATTTGTGGAGAAAGAAAATTATTAAGAACGGAGACATTTTCAAAAAAAAAAAATCAGAGAATCCTACTCTAGCTGCGCGTAGAACGCTTCTTTCTCGTCATCAGGTCTCCCTTCGTGTGGGCAGTGGACGTTGATGATGCTGTAGTTGAAGAAACGGCCCTTAACTCTCAACATGCACATCCTTGCGTTGATCGGCTGTCACCCGATCACACGTTGTCGCATCTTGCCCAACACTTTGGTAGAAGGTAGCCGCTCGATGCCCGGTTTTCCACACTTTCTGTCCAGCCCAACAAAGTTCCTGCAACGCCACGATGTCGAAGTTGCGGGGATGTAGTTCGTCGTAGATTATCCTGTCACATCCTGCGAAACCTAGTGACTAGCAATTCCATGTTCCAAGTTTCCAATCGTAGTCCTTATTTCGTCGCGTGGGTCTTTGCCGATTGTATCGAGTCGTATTTTCTCCTATGTTATTCGCAATGAGGATTTTTACGGGTGGCTTATTGGGCCTACACCAACACTCCTGTCTCGCCGGAGGGCCATCGTGCCAGTTCTGTTTAACGTCCCAACCAACACTGGGACGACCACGCTGATGAGGCTACCACCTTGGATCTAGCTGGGCGTGGTGCAGCGTTTCTTACTCAGCCGCTGGATGCCAGAACAGACGCTGTTTGAGCCGCATCTCCTTGGTGAACAGACGCTCGAGAAGTCAGAAGGACAACAGTGCCCAGGCTGCACTACCAGCTAAGCACACAACTCTTAGCTGGCGGTCTTTGTCATCGCTTGACCCGTGAAAGCATGAGGTAGGAACTTGTGAGGACCAGAGCTATGTTGGACGCTCTCCTTATCGACTCACCGTTTTGCAGCCCGCAAGTGATATGTGGGCACGTTGTATTCGCGGCATTTCTGCAACACCTGGCGGATGGCGAACATCTGGTCCGTTGTAGCGCGTTCACCCATAAATCCAGCCTGATATTGCCCCACGAACTCTCTTGCAATCGGTGCTAGACGGCGGCATAAAATCTGTGAGAGGTTTCTTGTAGGCAGCGCTCAGTAGTGTGATCGCGCGGTAGTTCCCACAATCCAACTTGTCGCCCTTTTTGTAGATGGGACAAACGATACCTTCCATCCACTCCTCCGGTAATACTTCCTCCTCCCAAATCTTGGTAATGACCCAGTGTAGTGCTCTCACCAGTGCTTCTCCACCGTGTATAAGTAACTCGCTTGGTAGTTGATCTGCTCCAGCGGCTTTGTTGTTTTTCAACCGGCTAACATCCTCTTCAATCTCTTGGAGGTTAGGGGCTGGAAATCTTTCGTCCTGCGCACGTACTCCTAGATCTGTTATCGCTCCACATTCGGTGCTTGCAACGTCACCATTGAGGTGCTCATCGTAATGCTGCCACCACCTGTCGACCACCTCACGCTCGCTCGTGAGAATATTCCCGTGATTATCTCGGCACATGTCGGCTTGTGGCACAAAGCCTCTGCGCGAGCGGTTCAGCTTCTCGTAGAACTTTCGTGCGTCCTTAGCGCGGTACAGCTCTTCCATCGCTTCGCGATCTCGTTCTTCCTGCTGGCGCTTCTTCATCCGGAAGACTGAGTTCTGCCTGTTCCGCGTCTGTTTGTAACGTGCCTCATTCGCTCTCGTACGGTGTTGCAGCATTCTCGCCCACGCTGCATTCTTCTCATATTTTAACTGTTCACATTCGCCGTCGTACCAACGCGCTAACGCCGCTCAGCACTAAAGTGCACAATTTCCAGACTACACCAAAAATGTGTAACCCTTGCAAATTCACAAAACCAGCTCCTGTGTCCGCAAAATCGTTAAATTCGCAAAAAATTGTGTACAGCAATCAAGCTAGGTTTACTAGTGACCTTGGAAAACCAAAAAATATCGACATTTCGCATCTAGACGAGTGTACGAGCTGTTTTTGAGAATGTGTAACTGTCACACATTTTTGTGTGGTCTGGAAATTATGCACTTATGAGTAGGGCTTACACATTTTAGTGCTGAGCAGTTTTACTGTGAAGCTGCTTTTCCGTTGGTAGGGCCACTGCTTACTTCTGCGCGTAGTCTTGAGCCACTTCTACGTTTCGCAGCTGCTCGATGTTGAGTCGCGGCGTTCGACTTCGACGCGTGGTGATAACTGTCAAAAGTTTTGAGCGCATGCATACAGCGACTAAGTAGTGATCCGAATCTATATTCGCACTGCGGTATGTGCGGACATTGGTTAGGGAATCGCGCCACTTGGGCGGTGGCTTTTATTTTCGTCTGTTTTCCGCTATAACTCAGTCAAATTTGATCCAATTCACACAATTTTTTGGAATGCAGTGAGATAGGTATAGTATCTACCCATGTACAACATTTCAAGTCAATTGGTTCAAAATTAACTGAGTTATAGTGGAAAACAGACGTACTTCCTCAATCTAGCTGAAGTCAGAAGGACAACAGTGCCCAGGCTGCACTACCAGCTAAGCACACAACTCTTAGCTGGCGGTCTTGGTCATCGCTTGACTTGTGGAAGCATGAGGTCAGTTGTCAGCTAGCACTCGATCTACACGGTTGCTTTTTTCAGTTACTCTCTGTGCTGTTCTATTGTGATTCTAACAATGGGTGGCGCACGACAAAATACGCTGGTCGTTGATTTTAGCGTTTTGCCAATCCGACCTAAGGCAGCAGAAATGCATAAGTTCTTGATCAACGAAATTAAGTTGGACATGAAAACAGTGAAAACCCTTCAGCTACATAACATCCGTAGGAATGTTCTTATTGAGCTGTGTAATCTAGAGGTGGCCCAACATCTCGCCGCAACGCATCATTTGAAGCACGCCATTGTGATCGAGAATAAAAAATTCTCATTCCTGTCTTCCTGGAGGACACAGCAATCAACGTTCGAGTGCACGATCTACCGCCAGAGATGCCCAACGCGGAAGTAGCTGAGCACATGAAACAATACGGCAAGGTAAAATCTGTATTACGAGAAGTTTGGAAGAAGTTCTTTCCTGGGACACCAAACGGAGTTCGGGTTGTGCGCATAGAATTAGATCATCATATCCCTTCCTACATCCAAATTAAAAATGAGAGGACAACTGTTACGTACCAGAACCAGCCTGTCACCTGCCAAAACTGCGGAAAACGTGCACATCCCAACTTAAAGTGCTCCGAAGTACCAAAAACAAAACCTCGAGTTGAACCTGAACCGTCGCAATCTAATGGAGCACAGCTGCAGGCAGCAGCTACGGAACAAAACAGTAGAGCTAACAACAATGCAGGAGCACGAGAACCGAAAAGAAAACGTGATTTTTGTTCGGATACATCACCAAGCGGAACGAATGGGACAAGCGCAATGGAAGTCACCACTGAGAAGGAGAATTTGGATGAATGCGGTTTCGATAAAAACACTGCTACAGGGGAAGAATGGTATACTTATACCAATAGGATGCTTGATCGTGCAATTGAGAGAAATAATGAGTACTTGAAAAAATGTGACCTAGTTATAAAAAAGAAATAAATTATCAGAGATGTTGCGGTGGATTGCCGTTCGGAGGTCTTTGGAGCAAAATTCGCCAATGTTCCCGGTGAAATCAGCTCAAAGCTGTAAATTTATTCGTGATTGAATTGCATTAAAAAAGAACTAATTCTACTTACAATTGGTCCCGTACTAGGCAAATAAATTTCACGGTTTGCAATATAGCTAGGGTAGTTTAGTAATAGTTTAGGTTGTGATTTTATAGTTCACAATTCTGCATCCACAACGATGATTTGCTATTTTCTGATAACCTATCTGACAGCTTTCCATAGTATAGGTATTCGTCTCACACACTCGCATGAGAAACGTCTAAGCTTTCGGGGGGCGCTTCGATGGTAGCCGTCGTCGCAACATCCTCCCCCTCGTGTCGTACGACTACTGGTTCTACGGCACCACACCCGCGACTCGCAGCTGCACAGCGTCCGCCGATATCCGTATCACTTTGATCACCCGAATGCTCTTCATCATGTCCAGTAACGTCCAAAACTGCGAGGTTGCATGCTGCTCTTCTTCTTAAGATTCCGGCAGATGTCTCGACATCCGCTAGACGCACAGCTCCGTCCTTCCCGGGATATGTTCGGCACACACGGCCGCGCACCCATTGGTTCCGTATTTTTCCGTCGACGATCACTACTAACGCGCCTTCTTCGATAGGCTCGATGTCGCTGAACCACTTTGACCGTCGGGATATTATTGGTAGGTACTCGGTTATCCAACGACTCCAAAATCTATCCAACTTATGTTGGATCAGCTCCCAACTGTTCTTCAACGCCTTTCTCTCATCCACCGGCGCCTTGAGCGGTTGTCGAACTCCACTAGAGCTGAGCATCAAAAAATGGTTGGGAGTCAACGACTCCTGCTCTTCGCTGTCAATAGGCAGAAACGTTAACGGCCGCGAATTGACCATATGCTCCGCTTCAGCCAACAATGTCATAAACGATTCGTCGTCCAACTTCCTTGTTTCCGGCAATGTTCCGAGAGCGGTCTTCACGGATCAAACCATGCGCTCCCAACATCCTCCCATGTGAGGGGCCAACGGCGGGTTGAATCGCCATTGAGTGTTGGTATCCGTAAAGGTGCTGCCCAGGCTAACGTTAATCTCTTGCAATTCGTTGTTCAGCTCTCTACTCGCGCCAATGAAATTTGTTCCATTATCCGTGTAGATTTCTTGCGGCGCTCCTCTGCGAGCGATAAAACGTCGAACTGCTTTCTTACACGAGTCGGTCGAAAGAGAATGCACTAGCTCCATGTGTATAGCCCGTACGGTTAGGCACGTAAATATCGCTACCCAACGTTTTACCACGCTACGGCCGATCTTTACTGTATAGGGCCCGAAGTAGTCTATGCCTACAAATGTGAACGGTTTAACATATGGTGTGATACGGAACTGAGGCAGTTGACTCATCTTCGGAATAGCAGGAACGGATTTGTATATACGACACCATTGGCAACGTTTCGCTATGGATCGGACTTGTGATCTCAGTTTTGGGATGTAAAACTTCTGACGAATTTCATTCACGACCGTTTCATTGTTGGCGTGACGAAATTTTCGGTGGTACCAGTCCAGTAACAAGTTGGTAATCGAGTGTCCTTTAGGCAGTATTATCGGGAACTTGGTATCTCGATCTATGCAGTCTGCCGCAGCAACCCGACCATCTACGCGCAACAATCCATGTTCGTCTAGCATCGGTGGGAGATTCGCTAGTGGACTGCTTCGGCTCAGCGCACGCCTATTTTTGGGAGCCGTTTGCGCGTTCCAGTTCATTGTAGCAACTTCATCTGCGTATCCGTCCGACTGAGCATACCGCCAGAGACTTCTTTCCGCAATTTGCAAATCCTCACTGCTGATATCCGTAGTTTCATCGCTCTTCATTTTCCTGATTCGCCGCAGAAGCTTTTCGCCGAATCGGCGAGCAAACGCCAAGCCTCGTAGTAGCCGCTCGAATTTGGAAAACCGCGACACTTCGACTACCGGAAATGATAAAAAGTGGCTGCAGACGTAAGCAGGCCGCAGCTCCTCTTCTGTAGCATGTGCCGCTCCCTCGAACTTGTCCTTCGGCCAATCCCGTTCGTCGTTGTACAGAAACGCCGGTCCACGCATCCATCGGCTTTCGGGCTTGCAGTTTGGACCTTTACCCCATTTTGTGGCTTCATCGGCTACGTTGATTTTGGTACCCAACCAATGCCACTCTTCCGTCTTCGACAGGCTCAGGATCTCGTTGACTCTGAACGCCACGTACTGCCGATACCTTCGAGAATCTGACTTTACCCACGAAATGACGGTGCTTGAGTCGCTCCAATAGAACGTTCGTTTGATCCGGACTGAATGACCATCTTCAATGGTCTTACGCAGACGTGCACCAATCACGGCGGCTTGCAACTCCAATCGAGGTACGGAGGTCAACTGTAGTGGAGCTACTTTCGTTTTAGACGCCACTAGCGCACATCGTATCTGTCCCCGATCGTGAACGCGGAAGTATGCTACAGATGAGTATGCTTGCGCACTTCCGTCCACGAATATGTGGAGCTCCAGGTCTTCGTAGCAGGTAGGATCGTACCCCGGAAAGTAGCTTCGAGGGATTCGTACGTTGTCTAACTCCTTCAAACCCTGCAGCCATAGCTTCCATCGCACAAACAGTTCTTCGGGTATCTTTTGGTCCCAATCCACCTTCGCTCTCCAGACATCTTGCAGCAGTATTTTCCCTTGAACTACCAGTGAGCCGACTAGTCCCAATGGATCGTAAATCTTCATAACAAAACTTAACATCGCCCTCTTAGTCGGCGCCGTCTTCCTTTCCAGTTCCTCTTGTAGGCTGATCGTGAAGCAGAACACGTCTTCGCTTGGCAACCACGATATTCCCAGCACCCGCTCGAAACCACTGTGGCTGTTCATAGACAGGCTTTTCCCTGTAGAGGGGTTCTCATCTCCGATGGCGTCCAGAACCGAGGATCGGTTTGATACCCAGTTCCGGATATGGAAGCCTGCTTTCCGGTGGACTTCTGCTACCTCCAACGCTAGTTCTATGGCTTCTTCTTCTGTGTCAACGCTATCAAGGTAGTCGTCAACGTAATGCTTATTCTTGATCGCTGATGCTGCTCTTGGATAGCGTATTTCATTCTCCGTTGCGTTACGGTTCTTCACGTACTGTGACTGTGCGGGAGAACATGTTGCTCCGAAAATGGCGACGTCAGACGCCATGGTCACAAACGGTTCGGTCGGTGTGTTACGAAAGACGAATAACAGCGCACTTCGGTCTTCCTTCCTGATTCCAACTTGCAGGAACATTTCCTGGATGTCTGCGGAAAACGCCACTTCACGTTCCCGAAATTTGAAGGTCACGTACAATTGCGGCGTCAACAGATCAGGACCTTTGAGGAGCATCGAGTTCAACGACACTCCGTTCACTTTCGCCGCCGCATCCCAAATTACTCGCACTTTTCCCGGTTTGTTTGGGTTCAGCACGATTCCTAAAGGAAGGAACCAGATACGCCGAGGATCGAATTCTGCCATTTCTTCCTTCGTTACTACGTGGACGTAACCTTTCGATTCATAGTCTGCCATCTGTTGCCGTATGCTGTCGTACAACTTCGAGTCCCTTTGCAAACGCTTCTCAAGACATCTTAATCGACGCTCCGCCATCGGACGGCTGTCCGGGAACTCGATGGAATCTGTTTTCCAAAGCAGTCCGGTTTCGAACTTCCCACTTGCGGTCCGAACTGTAGTGTCCTCAAGAATTTGGCGCGCTCGTTGGTCTTCACTTCCCTCCAAGTTAGGAGCCAAGGCCACTCCTAAGCTCTCCACCGAGAAAAACTCGCGTACGTAGTCGTGAAGGTCATGCTCTGACGTGTCGGCGCATATGTGCATCTGACGGTGCTGGAAGTTTTCTTCTCCCCCTCGTACGCGACCACATACGACCCAGCCAATCCGAGTTTTTGCAGCGATTGGTTCTTGTTCTTGGCCTTCTCGTAGTTTCGTTGTCGTCAACAGGTGCGAGTTACTCAAACCGATCAACAGTCCAGGAACGGCCCCTCGATAACTGCTGACTGGTAGACGACGCAGATGCTGGAACTCCTTCACCAGTTGTACAGCATCCAGCGACTGTTCCGGTAGTCCTAGATTCTCGACGGTATACACTTCGGACAGGTTGAAACGCGTGTCACCCCCAAGTTCCGAAATGCTCAGCGTGTCCAGTTCCGTAGTTGCAATTTTCTTGTTTACTCCACTAGTCCAATGGATGCACAAGGAATGCGCTCGCCCGTTTACTCCCAGTTCGTCTGCAATAGCTTTTTCCACGATAGTCACAGATGAGCCGTCGTCCAAGAATGCGTACGTATTCACCGAACCATTCTTCCCGAACAATGTCACAGGCAGAATCTTGAACAACGTCGATGAAATGGGCTGACGGTGGATGGTAACAGTGGCATCGGTAACTGGCTGTTTCTTGATAGGCTCCGAGTGTAGTAGACGATGGTGGCGCTTGTCACAGTTGTTGATACCGCAAACCTCTCCTTCGCATGGCCAGCGTGTGTGGGAAACGAGACATCGACGGCACAGTTTGTTTTCCTTGACGAAATTCCACCGTCCATCAATCGACAGCTTCTTGAAGATTCCACAACTCGCAGCTGTGTGGTCGTAAGCGCCGCATGCAGGACAACTTTTGTTTGCTATGACTGGCTTGTCTTTTCCGCTTTTAGTTCGCCCTTGCCGATCACCAGATGAGTTGGCAGCTTGCACTGCTTCCTTCTGCTCATGGGCCGCGTGAGCGTTCACGAACACCTTGTCTTTGTGCCGAGGCTTATCGTCCTTTGTTGGTTTTACTGCGACAGAAAAGTTCGTTACTCCACTAGTGGAGGTTGTGACCTTCCTCATGTACTCGCTGAACGCCTTCAGATCAACTAGTGGTAAGTTCTCTTGGTGCAGTGCCCAGTTGAACTTTATGTTGGCCGGCAGCTTATCCACGAGCTCTTGCAAAAGGATGGGATTAGAAAGGTGATTTTCCATTCCCACCGCTTGCAAGTGTCCACACAAGTTTTGGACGGCTAAGCCAAACTGAATCAACGTCTCCAGTTTTTCCGCTTTGGGGGCAGGTGTTCCTCGGACCTTGGCGACCAGATTGTGAACGATCTGTTCTGGTCTTCCGTACAGTGTCTGAAGCGTCGATAGAACCTGCGGTACGGTGAACGGATGGAGAAGGAAACTACTAACAGCTTCCTTGGCGACTCCTTTCAGCGATCGTTGTAAACGTAGGAGATTTTCCGAGTCGGTGTAGCCACACGCCACGGTGGAATGGTTGTAGCTACTGATGAAGAGTGGCCATTCGATGGGATCGCCACTGAACACTGGAAGATCTCTGGATATGACCTGCCTCGCTGCCAACTGTTGCGGATTCGGGCCCTGCATCACTGATTGGTAGTGCAAGGGCGCGAAACGGTTCTGGTTAGCGGAGCCATTCGGATCGAACTGAGATTGCCCTAACGGATCTGTCAAAGGTGGCCCTAACCTTGGAGGTACAAAGTTTGCATTGGGTGTTCCTACTCTCCTATCCTGACTAACGGCACTTGGGCAAGGGGACACTCTGTTTGAAACATTGTTTTGCGTACCACTTACCGGAACCGCTGGTGGGTTTGTACTCACGGATAAACCTCGCTGGAACGTTCCTTGGAAGTTAACGTTCTGTTCCGCTGGTATGCGTGTGTTCGTCACCGAGAGATGTTCAGCTGCTGAGCGCTGTTCCGCCGCCGAAATACACTCGGCCGCTGAGCGCTGTTCCGCTGCCGAATATTGCTCACAGCTCAGGCGTAGAATTTCCAACTGTTCGATCAACTTTTCCTCCTTCGCCATGAATGACTGCTTCTCTTCCGCTCGTCTTGCTTGCTCCTGTTCGTATCGTTTTTCGAAAAGCTTCAGTTGGTTAACTAGATCCAGTTCTCGCTTCCTACGTACATCATTTTCCTGTTGGTGCTGCGTTTCGACGTCGTGTTGCATTTTCAGAACAGCTTCGATATCTTCCAGACGTTGTCTGTCCTGCTCACGCTCTTCCTCGGATCGCTTCAGACGACGAATCAATTCCTGTTCCCGCTGCTGTTGACTATAGGATTCCTCGACCTCACCTAACTGCCGCTGTCCGCGATCATGCTGCCTCCGCATCTCGCACGTTTCGCGTTGCCACACTGCATAGGGTACCGGTGGCCTTATCTTCGTTACAATTCTCGGACGGATGTCCGTAGTCAACCGCTTTGGAATGAAAGAACTCGTGGGATTAGAATCTTCAAGAAGACGAACGTACGGTTGAATATTCACCAAGGGTAAGTTTGGAACGTTTGACTGTCTTTCCGCACTCTGTCTTTGTTGGTCGTTTTGATGCAAATCGTATTCGACCGGACTGTCACCGATAGAAATGCTGTCGGCGGTACGTGGAACTGATTCTACTTCGATCTCGGCTGGGACTCGCTGAAGATTCATGTCAACCACCCTGCTGGTTTCCATGGGAGTCGATGAACCGGCTGGTCCGGCAAGTTGATCGGATGAGACTTGTTGAAGTTTCTTTTGATTTGACTCAACTGGGAGTGCGTCAGACACTTGTTGGTGGTTGAACCAGTCTTCCACCTTTTGTCTGCTGCTTGCCCCACTTCGACTGGAGCGGCTACTCCTTATACTCAGCACCTCTTCATCCTGCTGACGAAGCAGCTCATGCTTCCGAGCCAGATACTCCTTCTCTCGTTCCAGCTTTTCATTCATTGCTTTCTCGACCAGTAGCTTCTCGTTCTGCAACCGTTCGTTCTCTAACTTTTCGCGCAGGCACCTTTCTTCCTCCAACCGTAGAAGATCCCGAGCTATTTGGGCCCTTTTCGCACTCGAAGCACTCGATCTGGTTCGTGAACTACCAGGGGGCTGTGGGTCTACCACTTTGCATTTTGCACAGACAAAGACACTTACTTGATCGTGCTGTAACTGTGTCCAAGTTCTCACACGAGAAGTGGTACCAGTGCTTGCACTTTCCGCACTGTACCATGTACAACTCGGCGTTGTTGGGTCGTCCACATTTTGCACAATCATGATCACCGCCGTGCTCGATGTCTATCAGTGAAGGCTCGAATGCTTCTTCGATTGATTCCGGAACGTTTAGCCGTGCACCGTCACTACGAACAGGTTGAGAACTACTGCCTGCTGCATCTTGGATCGCTCTACTTTTCGACCGCGTCTGGCGGACAAAGGATCCTTGCATGTTGATATCTCGAACAATTCTTTGAGATTGTTGCGGTGGATTGCCGTTCGGAGGTCTTTGGAGCAAAATTCGCCAATGTTCCCGGTGAAATCAGCTCAAAGCTGTAAATTTATTCGTGATTGAATTGCATTAAAAAAGAACTAATTCTACTTACAATTGGTCCCGTACTAGGCAAATAAATTTCACGGTTTGCAATATAGCTAGGGTAGTTTAGTAATAGTTTAGGTTGTGATTTTATAGTTCACAATTCTGCATCCACAACGATGATTTGCTATTTTCTGATAACCTATCTGACAGCTTCCCATAGTATAGGTATTCGTCTCACACACTCGCATGAGAAACGTCTAAGCTTTCAGGGGGCGCTTCGATGGTAGCCGTCGTCGCAACAAGAGATGAATGCCCTTTTAGGGTAAAATCTCTTTAAATAAAAAAAAAGCATGAGGTACGAACTTGTGAGGACCAGAGCTATGTTGGACGCTCTCCTTATCGACTCACCGTTTTGCAGCCCACTTGTAATAAGCTTGAAATAAGAAGCTCAGGTGCGCTGGTTTTGTTTACGAAAGGATTTGTGCGCTCGAAATCGTGAGTAGGTACCAAAGTCGGCCATTGTGGCGGCCATTTTGAGGTTCTAACAAGTCTGTCCTTAAATTAGCTGCATGTTCTAGGGATCTGTCACATTCGCCCGAATCACAAACGCCCGAATGACAAACGCCCGAATTCCAATCGCCCGAATAGACCATTCGCCCGAAAAGACCATTCACCCGAAAAGACCATTCACCCGAATAACCATTCGCCCGAAAAGACCATTCGCCCGAAAGACCATTCGCCCGAAAGTCATCCGCCGATTCCATGCAATTTCTTTGAACAAGTTTTTTTCCTAGTTTGCCATGATGAAAGTTTAAGGACAGACGCATGGTGTACTTACTATCCGACCAATCGCAAAAACAGCTGGACTAGCGCCAATAATAATCATATTAGCTTAGTTTGAAAGAACGGCCTATGTTTTGAAGAAGGTCTAATTTCTTGTGAAAATTTGACATAATAGGTCATAAATTGATCGAGAGGATAGCGCCGAAACTTCAGCACAGAGTAGTCAATACTTTTAAGTTAATAGTGTTCACGATTGATCTACGCGGAATAACTACGTATCGTTTAAATGAACAATAGGGTCTTGTACCATTTGGGCAGGTGTACCTATTTTGGGCACTTGTCGCTATAACTAAGTCAATTTCAAACCGATTGATTTGAATTTTTGTACAGATTTAGATACCGTACGTGCCTAAATCTATACAAAAATTCAAATCAATCGGTTTGAAATTGACTTAGTTACAGCAGCAAGTGCCCAAAATAGGTACACCTGCCCAAATGGAACAAGACCCTAGTTCATAAAAATTAAAACGTGTGAGCTATCGGATGCAGAAAAAAAAAACACCAAAATCGCAAGAATGCAGCATTCTTATTTGAATAAGCTGTTCTTTTGAAATCATGTTTTGAATCCAGAAATTGTAAACAATAAAACGTCAAGGTTCCCCATAAAATAACAAATTAAAAGAACAGCCCATGATTGAAAGAAGGGCAAATTTATGGTTAAAAATTACATCAAATTTAATTTAATTTCCTTGAAGGTAGAACTAGAAAGAAAAGCCTATTAACAAAAGAAGGGACAATTCCAATAAATATTTTCACAGCTATATTGCTGAAAATGTTTTTAACAGTATAAGTCTTACATCAGACTGTGTTCAAAGAAAGCAATACGCGTGTACGACGCCTAAATTGATTTCAGAAAAGTATTTTCAAGATTATTATGGTTTTCGGGCGAATGGTCTTTCGGGTGAATGGTCTTTTCGGGTGAATGACTTTCGGGCGTTTGTTACATTCGGGCGTTTGCCATTCGGGCATTTGGAATTCGGGCGAATGGTTTTCGGGCGAATGTGACAGAACCGTTCTAGGACAGTGATAACAATAGAGGTAGTCACGTTCAAATGTATGCATGCCTTTTTTGTAGATGTAGTTGTGAAACTGCGAGGAAAATATTTGCACTCTTACCCCGGACGTTAGTTTTATCATTATTTACCCGTTTTACCCAATTCGATTGGGTAATATTTGCATATCGGCGTGCACTTTTGTGTGAGGAAAAATTCGCGCTAGTGTTCGTGTGTTCAAATGTTACTTATCTCTATAGTTTACTTTCTTACAGTCTTGATAATGGCATACACTTTTTTTAACAACCCATAAGAATGAAAAGCCGTTTCTTAGCTAACTCTAAAAAAAGTAGTAACAACACCATGTGCACATATCGTCCAAGAGATTTGAAACGCTCATTTTTTACGGTCCTCACCCGTTGTCGCCGCCGCACTTCCTGCGTCTCTGATCGGGTACCAAGAAAAACCAGTCAAGTGGCACGAGAGGGAAACAAATAACCCATTAATTCATTTGTTAACTCCAAACAATTTTCATTCCAATGCCCCGGTCGGTCGGTCGGTCGGTCGGAGATCGGCAAGGATGGCGTTTGCTTCTGCTGCTGCTGGCTGGTTTGACACGATGACGACGATCAAAAATGGAACGGTGATACGACGGGGGAAATCGGGAACCGAGCCAGGAGGAGGTGGAAAATTCAAATGAAAACAAACAACTTAGGTACCCCAGCAGAACTCATATAGCGCTCTATTAATAGTCGTTTTCCCGCTTCTCTGCTGTTGTCGCTGAGCGGTTTGTGACGGGCTTCGGAAAAACTGGAAAAGGGTAATGGCATTTGTCCAGCGACGACGCACTCGTCGCCTCTAGTGTGGCCAGTGGGAGCATCATGGCTTGACTGGAATGTGAAACCGAATGCTCCACAGCTGGTCAATGAACTGAATTGCAGCTTTACTTAGACTGGTATTGACTGTATACAATTGGAAATTCAATTATGTAGAGTTTACGACGATCAAATTTTGTTAGGATTACATTCTGTTTTCTGTCTTTTAGTAATATACTGTTCATACTGTCATTCTATCTTTATTTATTTATTTCATTTTATAATTTTCTTATTGTATCATTTCAACTAATGTTTTCTATTTTTTTTTTGTTTTCTTTTCACTCGTATTTATTGTTTACAACTTTTTTGCATTCTACTTCTTTTATTTATACTTTGGACGACGCATGTATTTCCTATCTCTCCCAAACGACTTTATTTGTTTAGAAAGTTCCATTAAATCATCCTCCGGGGTAAATTATTGTCTCGCCAGAAATTCCAACCATATCGACATCACCGCCGCAATTTACAGCTTCGTTTCCCACGCTGCTGTCGTGGGTGGACAGATTAAAATACCTGCGGCTCCTCACCACCAGAGAGCCATCAGCCCGATGTCGTCCCTAAGCTAACGAACAAGCCAAAACCGAACCACTAGGTCATGAGACAGTCGCAGTCGGTGTGAGAGACGCTCGTTGTAACTGTCAACTCGGGTACAATTATCTACCCGCCCGGTCAGCATCCTACGACTGCGACTGAGGTGGTTCGGTTGGACGTGATTCTGTCACACAGCCCGGCGTAATCTGCTTCCCCGCGTCCACCCACAACCTTCCAGCGTCATGATTCCGTTCGATCGATTTCGTCTCTCGCCTTACAACGAGCCACCCGCTACAATTATCATTTAATTGCACTCAACACCGAGCAAGCGCCGTTTGTTTCCCATAAATAAGAGTAAAAAATGTTGGATAGCTGCTTTAACTATCGACTCCATTCGACAGCGACGGCGACAAACGGAGAAATCGTGCAGAACCGAAACCCTTCATCATGTCACCTCGGCCGGTGGGTTCACACCTTGACGCCGATTGCGGATTTCGCTTGTTTTGTTTTTCTTGCTATACCTAGCTGCTAGTTTGTTGCTGCGCTGTTGTCCGCCCGCCGCACTACGCCACCACAGTGTACAGAGTCTATCAAAGTACGAAATAAACATCGAACTTCTGGGTGTAGGAATGATTCGTGAAAACAAAACAAAAATCATGTAGGTCTTCTGGGTCTTCTGTGTTTTCTGGGTCTCCTGGGTTTTCTAGGTCTTCTGGGTCTTCTGGGTCTTCTAGATCTTCTGGGACTGTTGAGTCTCCTGGGTCTTCTGGGTCTTCTGGGTCTTCTGGGTCTTCTGGCTCTTCTGGTTCTGCTGGGAATTTTTAGGTCTTCTGGGTCAGCTGGGTCTGCTGGGTCTGCTGGGTCTTCTCCGTCTGCTAGGTCTTCTCCGTCTGCTAGGTCTTCTGGGTCTTCTGGGTCTTCTGGGTCTTCTGGGTCTTCTGGGTCTTCTGGGTCTTCTGGGTCTTCTGGGTCTTCTTGGTCTTCTGGGTCTTCTGGGTCTTCTGGGTCTTATGGGTCTTCTGGGTCTTCTGGTTCTGCTGGGAATTTTTAGGTCTTCTGGGTCAGCTGGGTCTGCTGGGTTTTCTCCGTCTGCTAGGTCTTCTGGGTCTTCTGGGTCTTCTGGGTCTTCTGGGTCTTCTGGGTCTTCTGGGTCTTCTGGGTCTTCTGGGTCTTCTGGGTCTTCTGGGTATTCTGGGTCTTCTGGGTCTTCTGGGTCTTCTGTGTCTTCTGGGTCTTCTGGTTCTGCTGGGAATTTTTGGGTCTTCTGGGTCAGCTGGGTCTGCTGGGTCTTCTCCGTCTGCTAGGTCTTCTGGGTCTTCTGGGTCTTCTGGGTCTTCTGGGTCTTCTGGGTCTTCTGGGTCTTCTGGGTCTTCTGGGTCTTCTGGGTCTTCTGGGTCTTATGGGTCTTCTGGGTCTTCTGGGTCTTCTGGGTCTTCTGGGTCTTCTGGGTCTTCTGGGTCTTCTGGGTCTTCTGGGTCTTCTGGGTCTTCTGGGTCTTCTGGGTCTTCTGGGTCTTCTGGGTCTTCTGGGTCTTCTGGGTCTTCTGGGTCTTCTGGGTCTTCTGGGTCTTCTGGGTCTTCTGGGTCTTCTGGGTCTTCTGGGTCTTATGGGTCTTCTGGGTCTTCTGGGTCTTCTGGGTCTTCTGGGTCTTCTGGGTCTTCTGGGTCTTCTGGGTCTTCTGGGTCTTCTGGGTCTTCTGGGTCTTCTGGGTCTTCTGGGTCTTCTGGGTCTTCTGGGTCTTCTGGGTCTTCTGGGTCTTCTGGGTCTTCTGGGTCTTCTGGGTCTTCTGGGTCTTCTGGGTCTTCTGGGTATTCTGGGTCTTCTAGGTCTTTTGGGTCTTCTGGGTCTTGTGGGTCTTCTGGGTCTTCTGGGTCTTCTGGGTCTTCTGGGTCTTCTGGGTCTTCTGGGTCTTCTGGGTCTTCTGGGTCTTCTTGGTCTTCTGGGTCTTCTGGGTCTTCTGGGTCTTCTGGGTCTTCTGGGTCTTATGGGTCTTCTGGGTCTTCTGGTTCTGCTGGGAATTTTTAGGTCTTCTGGGTCAGCTGGGTCTGCTGGGTCTTCTCCGTCTGCTAGGTCTTCTGGGTCTTCTGGGTCTTCTGGGTCTTATGGGTCTTCTGGGTCTTCTGGGTCTTATGGGTCTTATGGGTCTTATGGGTCTTATAGGTCTTATGGGTCTTATGGGTCTTATGGGTCTTATGGGTCTTATGGGTCTTATGGGTCTTATGGGTCTTATGGGCCTTATGGGTCTTATGGGTCTTATGGGTCTTATGGGTCTTGTGGGTCTTATGGGTCTTATGGGTCTTATGGGTCTTATGAGTCTTATGGGTCTTATGGGTCTTCTGGATCTTCTGGGTCTTCTGGGTCTTCTGGGTCTTCTGGGTCTTCTGGGTCTTCTGGGTCTTCTGGGTCTTCTGGGTCTTCAGGGTCTTCTGGCGAATAAAGTTCGCCGTAACACATAGTAAACTATCTATAAAACGCTGATTAGACCGGTCGTCCTCTTTGGGCACGTAACATGGACCCTACGTGCAGAGGACCAAAGCGCCCTTGGAGTTTTCGAACGGAAGGTGTTGCGTACGTTCGGCGGAGTGCAGATGGCAGACGGGACTTGGAGAAGGCGAATGAACCACGAGCTGCATCAGCTGCTGAGAGAACTAACCGTCAACCATACCGCGAAAATCTGGAGGCTACAGTGGGCGGGTCAGGTCATCAGGATGTCGGATAGCAACCCGACTAAAATGGTTCTCGAGAGTCCGACCGGTACAAGAAGACGTGGAGCGCAGCGAGCTAGGTGGGTCGACCAAGTGGAGGACGATCTACGGACCCTACGCAGAGTGTGGAACTGAAGACAAACAGCCATGGACCGAGTGAAATGGAGACTGCTACTATGTACAGCAGAGGCCACCCCGGCCTTATCCTGATCGGTAAGTGGTAAGTAAATGGGGACCACATGCCCAATAAGAGAACCAATACCCTATTTTCGATTTTTTTTTTACATATTTTAATAGGCTTCATTATGGTCTTCTTGTTGTCTTTTAGTTGATGTTTTTGTTGTTCTGCTCTTCTGGCCATCTGGTCTTCTGGGTATTCGGGTCTTGTAAATCTTCTACGTCTTGGGTCTTCTAGGACTTCCGGATCTTTAGGTCTTCTGGTTCTTCTGGTTCTGCTGGGAATTTTTAGGTCTTCTGGGTCTTCTGGGCCTGTTTCTTCTGTTTGGCATTTCACCAGGGGTTTTCCAAGGAGTTTTTTTTTAGGTATTGCTTATTAAATCTAAACATTTAAAAATGCAGTGAAGAAACGAGAAAAGTGGGATTTACTCGAGATACCTTCTGGAATTTCCAGAATTTCTTTAGGCATTCCCAAGGGTATTCCTCTCGAGAATTATCCCAGAATCCCTCCAGATGTTCCTTCCGGAGTTCTTGTAGCGATTGCTCCTAAGATCTCTTCAGGGATTGCTTTAGAAAGTCCTAAAAAGATTGTTTTAGGTATTCTATTCGGAATATCTGCTCTGATTCCTTAAGGGATTCCTCCCGAACAGAAATATGAAATAATGTAGATTTCTGTATAGATTTGCCAGGATAGTTTAGGTATCCGTGCCGAATTTTCTGATGGGATGCCTTCAAAAATTCTTTTCGAGTTTGTTTTATTTTGGGATTTTTTTTTAAATAATCCCTTCCGGGATTTGTTCTATGGTTCTATGGTTCTTTTACAAATTCCTGCTCGGCTTTCAGCCAGCATCCCTGCAATGATTCCTCTAAGGATTTCATCAGATATTCTCTACAGCGGTGATTCCCAAAGTGTTCGAAATCGCCCTCTGGGGGGCGTGACTCACATAGAAGAGGGCAATTTTTCGAAAAGCTACGGAATATTTGTAATGATTTAATATTGAACTCTAACCAGTCACAACCACTTATTGATTGATTGTAGCAAATTTTCAGATGTCGCGGAAGTTATAAACAAGTTATTTATTTTCAAGGGTTTTTTTTCGAAACTATTTCGCTTTATTATTGCTTATTTGATCATAAGTTTTTTTTTCTGAGTTACCAGCCATTTAGTTCTTCAGTTGGCTTTTAAAATTTAAATGTTCGTATTTCGAATCAGAGTTCGTTTACATACTTCGTAATGCAAAGGGGGAGGGAGGGAGTCTAACTTACGCTTCACACAAAATTTCATTTTTTTTTTTCGTACAAAAGTTGTTACGTGGGGGAGGGAGAGGGTCTAAAATTGTCGAATTTTGCGTTACATAATATTTGAATGAACCCATATTCGTTAGTTGTAAATTGTATAAAAAGTTTAAAATCGAAGATTTCTACAAAAATTCCTTCCGGAATTCTTCCGAGATTTTTTTTCAGAAAATTCTTGGAAAATTCTTAGTTTTTTTTTAGAAATTGTTCCACAAATTTATTTAAGAACTCTTTTAAAAACCTTCCTTAGATTTCATTCAGGAATTGCGCTTTATATCCTTCAAGAAATTACCGAAGAATTGCTTTCAGAAAGCATTTGCATAGATTTTTTTTTGAAAGATTTTTAGAGTTTCTTGATTGGTTCAGAAATTCATCTAGAGGATCTTCTAAAACTTTCTTCAAAAATTCCGTAGGTAAACTTTTCGTATAAATTCCCGCATACCGAAACTGTTTCAGCAATCAATACGAGACATCATTCAGGAAATTATCCACGAATTTCTTCAGAAATGCTTTCAGTGACTCCTTCAGAAAATCAAAAACTTAGGATTCCTCCAAAAATTTCTTCAATAGATTTATTTTGATAATCTTCAAGATCCCTTCAGAAATTCTACAAAGTTTCCTCCCCATATTCCTTTAGAAGCTATTTAGAAAATTTCCTGGAGATACCATCAGAATTCTGAATGAGATTCCCCCAATTATTTTCCTTAGGATTTTTTTTTTAAATCTTCTATGGATTCCTCCCCAAATTGCCTCATGTATTTCGTCAGAAATTCTTCCAGGAATTCGATCAGAAATCTACGAAGGTTTTCTTTCAATAACTCATTCATTGATTTCTTCAGAAATTCTTCCAGGGATTCTTTAAGATATATCCTCAAGATTTTCTACATAAATTTCTCCAAGAATACTTCTACTTACATTTCTATGAGTTTCTTCTGAAGTGCATCAAGGATTCTGGGAAAACTGTCTCTCCAGTCCCAGGATTTTTCTCGGGAGAAATCCTAGAAGGAAAATTGGAAGAAATCATGCGAATAATCCCTCAAAGATTGCCGAGAGCAATCTCCGAAGGACGCCCGAATCTGAAAATCTGAAGGAGTACCCGAACGAACCCAGTAAAAAGTCCTGCAGTTATCTTTGAAGAAATTCCGTTGGCAATCAATGAATGAATCCCAGGTGCATAAAAGTATCCTAGGAAAAAAACCTAGAGAAATCCTTGAAGAAAACTCCGAAGGAATACAGAAAAGATTCCTGTTCAATGGTATTGATGGGGGAATCGACTGTATTCTATGCAAATCGGATTCAACGGCTTCGTTGTCTTAATGAATCAAAACGAGTTGTTGTCTAATCCGACGTTTCAACACTTTGGATATCTTTCCCCTGAAGAAAACACCATCCAAAGTGTCGAAACGTTGGGTTAGATAACACTTCTTTTTGATTCATTAAGACTGCGTAGAAGATAAATCCAAATTCCTGTTAAAATCTTAAAAAAAATGGAAGTATACCCTGCAAGAATCCCGGGGGAAATCTCTGAAAAAAAATCCAGGAAAATCGGTGGCATCTTCGATACAATCCAGTAGACATCCCTAAATGAATCTCAGAAGAAATGCCTGTAATAATCCGTGAAAGAATATCATCTCTATGGAAAGAATCCGCTAGAGAGCAGTGAAATGATCCTGGAGGAATTTCTGGAAAAACTCAGGATATATTTCATAAGGTCTCAAGGTAATTGAAGAAATCCCTAAAGGAAACCCAGGAAGAGTCCTGGAGGAGTTTTCTGATGTAGTCGAGTAACCCATGACAGAAATCTTAAAATAATGAGAAATTTGGAATTCAGGAAAATATCTCTAATAAAACACCTGGAGCAATCCTTTACGAAAACCTAGACGAAATCTCTAAAGGGGAGAAATATCTAAGGAAAAAGCCGGAAATTACAGACACAATCCCGGAAGAATTTCCTGAAGCAATCCTTGGAGGCACTCCAGAAAGAATCCTCTAGGAAATCCCCGGTGCAATAAAATAAACATTAGCCGCACGACCATACAAAGCCACACAAATCCATTTGGATTAAAGGAAGAACACATTTGGTATTTTTGGCTGGTGTTGTAAATTTAACTTTTTTTTGCTTTATATGGGTGAAAATGTCAAACCAGTATAACTTCATTCGTTGTGAGAAAATGTATACATTGATCAATGTAACGTTGTATCAAGTATGAATATAATGTCTCTATGCAATTCAGTATTATAATTTTTATTTTATACTACTCATTTCAGTATCATAATGACCAACTTTTCCGTACCGGTTCATTATGCAACTGAAATGAGTTGCATAATGAAAAATAGTTGCATAATGTTCATTATGCAACTCATTTGAGTTGCATTATGAACATTATGCAACTCAAATGAGTTGTATAATGAAAAAACATTGCATAAAATTTTGTATGGAACTCGTTGCAAAACTCGATTTTTTCAGCACTCTTCGTATTTATCCAACTCGGCAAGCCTCGTTGGATAAAGGTACGACTCGTGCTGAAAAAATCAACTTTTTGCAACTCGTTACATAAATAACTATTTTGGCGGTCTTTTTCGTCGACTGATCTGACCATTATGATACAATCCATATTATTTATAATTTTCAAATATCCCTAGAAATCACTATCAAAATAATTTAACCATTCTCATTTCAGCCTACTCGTGAATCCAATCCACCGAATATCAGGTGATGCTGCTGCTGCCCTTGCCCAGTTACCACAATCCAGGACAGTTTGCACCATCATGCTTCATGATCCACGGCGTGTACCAGTTCGAAAACAATAAATCCTACCTTTTCCATCCACGTCCGTCGTATCGTCCACCAGCACTGTTTTGATTGGTTTTCGACGGCCGCAACGACCAAAATCGTGCGCCTTGAAGAGTCCACGCCGCGACCTATGGCAATAAATCAATCATCGCACCCGATTGGGGACGATTGGCGAAGCATTGAATCAAAACAGTGAAGAAGTGCGACATTTTGCACCCATCAATCAGAAGGAGGTGGACTAGTTTGAGTGGGGAAAACAAGTCATCTTTATTGACTTAGGAATGGTAGGTTACTATTCTTATCTTGACATATGACAAAGTCTCTCCTAGCATCAGTGCTAAAAATGTCATTTCGACATATCTAAATTCAAGCACATCCAACTTATTTTAGATGCTCAATCTGAGAATATGATATATAAACAGCTTGTGCGGCTATACCAGTTCTACAAGAAAGTCACGGAAAAACTGCTCTTTTTTTGAATATTTAAAGTAAATGTCACGGACTACCTTCGAAAAAAGTCAATTGATATTCATCATGAATATCATTGGCATTTTGCGAAGGTAGTCAGTGACAATATTCGAAAAAGATTTTCCGTGACTTTCATGTAGTTTCATGTAGCTGGTCTACCCGCACAAGTTGTTCATATATCATATTCTCAGGTTAAGCTTCTAAAAGGAGCTGGATGTGCTTGAATTTAGATATGTCGAAATGACATTTTCAGCACTGCCTACCATTATTATGAGAACGATGAACGAATGTGACCAGAAAGTTTCATTAAAATTTGGGAGTGTTCTGCCAACATTTTTTCGAGTTGATGCGATATGCGATATATCAGTGCTCCATTATACATTGTTGATTCATTAATTGAACAATCTAGTTTACCCCAACTACTCTTGAGGCAAGGTTCACAAGCTGTTCAATTATATCTGATCTCTTTCAGAATCATTTTTGCGATTATACCCGTTGCGCACTATTTATTCAAACCGTTTCTATGTTTGTTTATTAGTGTGTCAAGTTTCACTCGTCTATGATAATGATCAGTATGATGTGTCCTTCCAGCGGTGTTTGATATATATTTTGTACTAAATTTAAACTCCATACAACTAGGCCATTCCCATTTATTGACAGTTCAATTGGCATATGATATGGCAATCCCTAAAGCGAAACTAAATCCGCTTCTTAAATCGACACTCGAAGGACACCAAATTCTCAATTTCCATCGATTTCTCAATCTCCAAAGACGAAATTTATCGATGTCTTCCGACTAATTGTTTCCCAATAAGAAGCGCGCCTCCGTAAGACATTTGTTCTTCTCAAATACATATCGACAACCATCAGAAGCCAGCGACCGTGGAACGAAAAAGTGGCACAAGGAAACGGAACTGAAGGGGGTGAGACGTCTCAAGATTTATGCTAAAACTTCATCGGAAGCGCATTCACCTTGGCGGGGCAAGCAATCAACTGTGAAGCGCATTTCGTATTGGGGCCAGGCGAAGATTTAGGAGATTTAATGACGGACTCGAAAGCAGCCGAGCGATTAGTGGGCATCGGAGAGACACTTTTCCCAGAATGGCAGTAGATTTATCATTCAGACTTGATTGCCCAGAACAACAACGGGGCTCACAGTCGGTCCGAGATGCGGGCTCGATGGGCACTCTATAATTTCGGAGGCAGGCTAAAATTCCTTTTTAAACGGTTTCGAATTAGATCTTTTTGGTTCCATTTGATGTCCGTCTCAGTGTTTCGCATTAGGGGTCCTTGTTCGTGTGACACGCCTCTTTTGAGAACTCCTTTGGGACAAATTCGCAGCCCGGATTGTGGCGAGCAATTTCGAGATTAGCGGTTTTGCCAAATATGCATCAGTTGATTTATGTTGATGATCGCGAATCGGTGCAGTTTTGCATGCGGAATAAGTATTTTTAAGTCATGGGGTATATTCTAACGAAATTCAATTCATAATAACATTTATTCAAATTTTGACAACAGCGCATTACTTATGTGTTTATTATTAGGTTAGATGTAAATCATCGTTCAGACGTTCGAAAAAATCATGGGGTTTCAAATTTCGAAGGGCTCCTCGTGGAATTCGATCTGCAGAAGAAACTCCTAGGAAATCACAGAAAGAGCTCCTGAAGGTATCTTAGAATGGATGAATTCTCAAAATGAGGAAAACTAAAAAAGAACTCCTTCAGAATTTTCAGTAGGATTTCTTTCTGGAGAATTTGAGTTTCCTCATGGAGTTTTTTTTTTTATAAATCCTTCATTCCTGACTTTCAGGGATTTTCCCGCGATGAGATCCAGAATTCATCCAGGAATTTCTTCTTGAATTTCTATGGAACTCTCTGTGAGATTAATCGAGGAGATGCATCTTGGATTTCTTTAATTGATTTCTCCAGGCGTTCTATTTGAAACTCTTCCGAGAATTTCTTCCTGAAGCCCTTTAGGTGTTCCTCCTGGAGACGAACCAGCCAAGGGCTGAAAGTCTCCATAATAAATACAAATCATCGAATGAGTGTGATCAGTTTCGTACCTTTTAATTCCGCCCTATTTTGCTTATCCTTCGACAGATACGCGTATTTCGACTACCACTTCCCAAGTAACATTTTAAGTTTTGTTCAGCTCTATAAGAGATCTTCATGACCAATTTAATAAAACTTGCAATAAAACTGATTCATACATCAAAACCTCTTGATAACCTCTTTAAGAGCATCTTCCGGCTAAGTGGACCACTCTCGGAGAGGTTTTGCAAACCACTTTAAGAGTAGCAATAAAACTGTTTTAAAACCTAGTTGAAAAATTTTCCATACTTGAAAAGAGGACGATTGTTGTTGTTTTTTTTCAACAAAAACTATGACAGCTCAAGATGCAGAGAAGCTTCTTCGATGGCACGTAAAGTTCAGGAAGATACATCATTCGTAAGTAGAAAGCGATCATTTCAAAGTAATATTTTAGTAGTTATTGTGTTGGTAGGCTCATGCGCATTCAATTTAACCGTAAATATTGGGGTTGCAGAAACAAAAAAAATCAATGCGCTACGAAAATAATGAATATTATCATCTTGGAATGAAATAATCAATTAGTTAATTTAGTAAAACTATCTCGAATCACAAGAAAACTCAGCGGAGAGAGTTTATTTATGTGGGCATGCTATGGAAATGGCGGCAAACTATCAATTCATTACTGAGTTATGCAAAATTAACTATTTTCCATTCAAGGCAGCTAATTCTTCAATATGGCGACGACCATAATTGGCAAAAATAGAGCGAAAGCAAGTTTACTTTTATGATGACCCCAAAAAACCTAGCAGTGCCGTAGTTTCTGCTTGTCCACCAACAGATGTCATTACTAATCGAACGGATCGCCATCTTTTGATAGTTTGAACAGTTTTATTGTGGTAATAATGAATGCCAAAAGGTTTACATATCGGAGAGTTTTGTTTACTCTTAAAATCTGGATTAATGGATATCTTCAAGTGTACTATAAAACATTTCATCAATGGTTTTGATAAAAGTAGTCATAAAACTGTGAGTCTTAATTATTGCTGTAATGAAACATTAATTAAAATCAAACAAAACCAATAAGCAATGGAATTGCTACTTAGGTTGTAATCTTCCTCAGTGTCAGTTATCTACTGACAAGGCCGGATGGGAACACTCACTTGCAAAGAGTTACACTCACTTGCAGTTTTCTCAGTTCAGAAGCGTGCAATCAAGAAACGATGTATGAACGACTTTTGCCTTGTGGTTTTGTCATAAAGTTTGCCAAATAGAGTGGGGGTCTTACACACTTACCGAAGTCGTGAGGGAGCTGCGAAGGCAACTCTCCACGAGGTGAATGTAAATTACTCACCTCGTGGAGAGTCACTTTCACAGGTCTGTCACGACTTTGGGATTCGTGTGCGACCCCCACTCCCTTCTGAAAAGTTTTAGATAAAACCACAATACAAAAGTCGTCCTTACATCGTTTCTTGATTGCACGCTTCTGAGCTGAGAAAATAGCAAGTGAGTGTAACTCTTTAAAAGTGAGTGTTCCCATCCCTGTCTACTAAAGTGGATAACTGACACTGAGGAAGATAACAAGTGGTAGACGCGTATCCAAGGATGGGATCATTCTTTTGCAATCATTTACATTCACTTGCTGTTAACTCGCTTCAGAAACATTGCAGCAAAAATCAATGTATGGAACACTTTTTATTTTTGTTTTACCTGAATCTTTGTAGAAGAATATATTAGCATAGAATCAATAGTTAAGTCAACAGAAGGTAACAAACGCAACTCTCCACGGCGTGAATGTAATTTACATTCACCGTGTGGAGAGTTGCTTTTACAACCCGTTCACGACTTTGGTATGCGTGTGCGACTCCAATGTTATTCGGCAAACTTTCAGATAATAGCATGCTTCTGAACTGAGATAATAGCAAGTGAATGTAACTCTTTGCAAATGAATGGTCCCATCCCTGCGCGTATCTGTCAAAGGATAAGCAAAACAGGTTGGAATTTAAAGGTAAGAAACTGATTACACTAATTCGAAGATGGTATTCTACTTAGAGGGTTCGAAAAGTCGGTACAAATCAATCAATTAGGTGTTCCTTCCAGGTGCTTATTTCTAAAGCCCCTACAGGAAATCCTTGAAGAGTTAAGGATTCCTTCTTTTGAGATTGTGAGGATCCTTTCAGAAGTTTCTTTATGGATTCTTCCAAAAGTTCCTGCTGGAATTTCTCAGCATTTTCTTCAAAGATTAATAAGGAGTCCTTTCTGGCATTCTTCCAGAAGTTTCTTTTTGGATGCCTCTTAGGGTTCCTTCTGTAGTTCATCAAGGAGTCCCTTCTTGGATTCCGTCTTTTGCGAATTCTCTGAATTCTTGCGGACTACGATTTGAACATTTTCGTTATCACAATTGGATATCATGATTGAAATCGAAATGTGAATTCACATGCGGTAAGAGGTGTGGTTATTGATGACTTGCTCGTGATATTTCCCCAGAAGCATTTTCTAGAACTCCTCCCGGAATGCATTCCGAGATTATTCTAGGAATTTATTTAGAGATTCTTACAGAAATTCCTTTTAGGGTTTACCTAAAAGTTCCTTCTAAGGTTCTCCCAGTAAGTTATTCTGGAGTGCTTCAATAGTTCCTATTGGCAGATCATAATGAAATTTATCAAAATGAGGTTTATGCAGAATTCCTTAAGATGTTCCCTCTTGATTTTTCTCCATCAGAAGTTTCTTCTGAAATTCTTAAAAAGATTCCATTTGGGATTCATCCAGAAACTTCTTCCGGGAGTCCTCCAAGATTTCTTCACGAGTTCTTCTATCATTTCTATAGAAGTTCCTTCAGTGATTCCGCAAAAAGTTTCTTCCAGGATTTCACTATTTGAGCATTACATCTTACTTAATAGATTTCACTATTTTGAATGCTGCCTACAAAGTGCTATCCCAGATCATCTTCCGTCATCTGTCACCTGAAACGAATGAGTTCGTGGGAACTTATCAAGCCGGCTTCATCGACGGCCGGTCGACAACGGGCCATATCTTCACCGTACAACAAATCCTCCAAAAATGCCGTGAAAATCAGGTCCCAACGCATCACCTGTTCATCGACTTGAAAGCGACATACGATAGTATCGACCGCACAGAGCTATGGAAAATTATGGAGAAAAACGGCTTTCCGGGAAAGCTGAGTAAACCAACGATGGACGGTGGTGTGCGAAACTGTGTAAGGGTTTCGGGTGAACTATCCAGTTCATCTGAATCTCGCCGGGGACGGTAACAAAGTGACGGACTCTCATGCTCATGCCTACTCTGCAACATCGCTCTGGAAGGTGTGATGCGATGAGCCGGGCTCAACAGCCGGGGAACGATTTTCACAAAATCTGGTCAATTAGTGTACATTGTGGACGACATGGACATTATTGCCAGAACATTTGGAACGGTGGCAGAGCTGTACACCCGCCTGAAACGCGAAGCAGCAAAAGTCGAACTGGTAGTGAATGACTCAAAAACAAAGTAAATGCTGCGCTGGTAGGCGGAACCGAACACGACCGGATCCGTCTGCGTAGTAAGGTTACGATAGATGGGGATACTTTCGAGGTGGTGGAGGAATCCGTCTACCTCGGATCCTTACTGACGGCTGACAACAACATCAGCCGTGAAATTCGGAAGTTGGGCCTACTACGGGCTTCAGAAGAAACTGCGATCGAAAAAGATTCACCCACGCACCAAATGCACCATGTACAAAACGCTAATAAGACCGGTGATCCTCTACGGACACGAGACATGGACCATGCTCGAGGAGGACCTGCCACCTCTCGGAGTTTTCGAGCGACGCGTGCTAAGGACAATCTTCGGCGGTGTGCAGGAGAACGGTGTGTTGCGGAGAAGGATGAACCACGAGCTCGCTGCACTTTACGGCGAACCCAGTATCCAGAAGGTGGCCAAAGCCGGAAGGATACGGTGGGCAGGGCATGTTGCAAGAACAACCCTGCAAAGCTGGTGTTTGCTACTGATCCGGTTAGCATCAGAAGGCGTGGAGCGCAGTGAGCACGATGAGCGGACTAGGTGAAGCGTGGCCTGGTGAGCATTGGGCGGGACCGAGGATGGAGAGCGGCAGCCACAAACCGAGTATTGACAATGTGGCGTACTATTGTTGATTAAGTGAAACGAAATATTTTGCACGAGTCGTTAATTTAGATGTTAATTGACCAATTTATCCTTTGATTGCTTAAAAAATATATTTACAGGCTTAATCAGGCTTGCAGTCAAAAAAGACCGCATATTTTGCCCTATAAATTGAGGTATAGCTCAAAATTGTGACGTGTTGGAGCAAATCTGAGCCCGGATTAGGATTCAGCGGGCCAAAATCTGTCAGAGACACATAAGTTTGCTCTTAAGACAAAAAAATGTTGCGCTGTGTTATCAAAGGTCTGACAACGTACAGTCCGGAAAATAACAAATATTGCACGGTGATTATTGAATGCTTTGAGATTTGGATAAATTGCCAAAATATCAGTTCAGATGCAATGATTGTGACCTGGAGTGCGGGTCAGTATCAAGTCGTTGCCTCTCGCTCTCATTGTCGTCTCGATATTTATCGGTATACAGTGATAGTGACGGTGGTTCAAAATCAGTAGTCAACTGACACGACTGATATTGTGCAGCTCTGCTTTCTACCGTACTATGCAAATGGTGCTGCACCATCGTAAACAGACATCACCTCCGGCTAAAACGCAAGCAAACTTAAACTCGATCCCCCACCACTTGTGCAAAGATCCCCGCGCATCGAGATCTCCCTTATACCTAGGTAGGGTGCCTGTACCAGTTATCGCACCACCTAAGAAAAACTACTTCTACAAAAATAAGAAGAAGACCGACGAATGTAAACAATAAGTCAAATGATTGAGTTTCCATACTTTACAGGAAAAATATAAAACCCGAGCCAAAACTACTTTTAGTATTTATTACGGCGTGTGCCAATGATAGGAACCCTGTACCAGTTATGGACACATTTGTTAATTTGGGTTCCACTTCGCAATATTTACATGCATTCCTTATGGGATTTGCCATAACTGGTACACTATGGCGAAATAGGGTGCAAGGAGGCCGAAAAGTTAAGGAAAATGATTTATTTTTACCATAATTTGAGCAAATTGTGAAGTTTGAATGATTGCAATCATCTTTTGTGATCGTGATCTATTGTTCATGAAATTTGTCTTGTTGATTTATATCTTTAAAGGTTGAAAATCAACTATGGCGAATTTGAGGTACTATAGCCATAACTGGTACACTGAGCCTAATGTGCGCCCTATCTCAGGCACTCCCGCTAATGAAAGCTGACAGTTGCGACGTTATCTCCTGGCGGTGGCGGCTTTTCGCACTTTCGTAGACCCGTTATCTCTCTGCCGTCGATGGTGTTGCTCCTTCGGGCACACACCGGGCAGATAGGGCAGGACTGGATTTATCAATTTTGTCATGACTACAAATCATTGTTAAATGAGAACCTTTTTAAAGCGAGCCGATACGTAATGCTCCACTTCACTGTTGGAGGTTAGGAGGTACGGCGTGATCGCCGTCCCTTCATGGATCGTTCGTTGATGGCCATCTCGTAGTACGGTAAGTACGAGAATGTAAGATGTGATCAATCCTCCTAGCGGTCGTAACGGGCCAGCATTGAGAAACGAACCAAAGGCCTGTAGCCTGTAGCTGATCTTTCTCCTATGTGGGACTTTAAGAACAGTAAACTCCAGCCGACTCCAGCATGTCTCTTTGGTCCTCCGGAACGAACGGGGACGAAAACACAGCTGGGAAACGAAACGTAGACCTCTCCTCAACGTTGCCTCTTGTTCGCGTTTTGGCGTGATGCAGAAACAGTGAGAATGATTATCACATTACAACATTATGCTGCGCTTTGAGTGCGCTCGCCAGCATTCGATGCCAGCCAGCCAGCCAGCAGAGGTTGACTGTTGCATGTGCTAACGGGGGAAGTTTTGTTTGTTTACCCGCACTGCTGCTCTACTGGCTGGTCCAAGTCCCAACCAAGTGTTGGCTGGGAAGTGCATTTGGGTGCACTTTTTGCAGCGGGATTTCATGTCCACGATTTCGACTTCGACGACAACGACAGCCCCGGTGAACTGACCCCACCACGACGACGACGAGCGAAAGCGAAAATCGTTTATCAGATTAACACCTCTTGTGGGGCTCTTCGGCATGGAGGGTACATAGTTTCTGCATTAAAATAATTTGATAAGAAAAACGCTTGATTCCTGACGCAGTCAACAGTTGGTGGGACGGTCGGAGGCAGCCTCCGGAGGATGCCGCATTCAAAATCGGTACCAACTTGACCAAGAGGGCAACGACGGGATTGGAGGTTTCTGTAGTGTGAGGTGCATTGACCTTATGTTTTACTATAATTAACAAATACTCGTATATTACGTGTTATGTGTATGGAATTTCAAAATTATATTTTAAGTTTGTTCAGAAGCATGTCTTCCACGATATAGCTTGCTAAGGGTAAGGCATCGAAGGCGCGAAAAAATTAGATCTCTGATCTGGTTATTAGGAATTCGGTAGTTTTGTTATGATATTAAGTACTTACACAGGTAATCCTGTGTAAGTATCAAATTGAAAGATCTCCATCCTTGCTTGTTAGTGATTGCTTGTTAAGATAGCTGCGTCATAAGGCCTTCGTGGGTTTGCCTCTGTTGTTGTTTGTCCTGCTGGGTTCCAATCTATTGCTTGCTTGCAGATTTCGTTCCCGTCCCTGCGTAACATGTGGCCGAACCACCTCCACTTTCGCTCCCGGTTGTTTTTTTCAATATCGGTTTCTGATTACGTCGACGATGGAGCTCCTTGTTTGAGATCCAATTTTGAGACCAACCTGCACGAATTGCATACCGCACTGTCGTGATTCGTAAATCAGTCCCATCTGCATTTTGGGCAAAAATGAGTTAATGACCGTTTTTTATCTTTCTTCGGATGGTCTTTCAGCTGCGTGAAAAACAAATATATATGTAGTTTGTTTAAAGGGTGATACGGTCAAAATTTGGTCACATAATTTGTTTCATAATTTGAAATTGCGTACACCAAAACAGTTGATTTTTGGACCAGTAATGTTACATTATATGTAGCTTAAATCATAAAATTTTCATCAAAATCGGATTAGTATTTGCGCAGATATTGTTAAACCTGAAAACTGCAATTTTTAAATTTTGTACAAAGAGGATTAAAAAATAAGAACACATTTTTACTCTTTTATTTATAGAGCCAGAAATACTAACCAATTTCAATAAAAAAAATTCTGTATGTTAGCTATACATATCAAAATGTTGTGTAAAAATTTCATTCAATTTGATCCAGCCGTTACAAAGTTATATTTGTTTAGGTGGTCAAATTTAGTCAAATTTTGTCAAGTCAAGTCAAATTTTGGTCACACAATTTTTTTCATAACTTTAGACTGCGTACACCAATACAGCTGATTTTTTGATCAGTAATGGTACATTATATGTAGCTTGTACCATAAAATTTTCATCAAAATCGGTCTAGTATTTGCGGGGATATGGTTGCACTCTGAGATCTGCAATTTTAAAATTTTGTGCAAAGAGGATTCACAAATAAGAACACATTTTTACTGTTTTATTTATAGAGACAGAGATACTTAACCAATTTCAATGAAAATTTTTCTGTTGTAAAGTATGCATATCAAAATGTTGTGTAAAAATTTCAATCAATTTGATCCAGCCGTTACAACGATATATTTGCTTAAGTGGCAACCGGTCAGTTTTTTTCATATTCAAACTGCAACAACTTTGAAAGTATTCATACAAAATAGCTCAAAATTTAACTAAGAACATATTTTATTAATAATATTATACTGTAAAATTTTGATAAAAATCGGAGCACTATTGGTAATTCTATAATCAAAATTGTGCTTCACTGACCTTAAATTTCTGAAAATTTACTATGGAGCGCCTTTGTACAAAATTTTAAAATGGTAGGTCTATGGTTTTATCTATACATCAACCAATACTTAATCGATTTTGATGAAAATTTTATGGTATAAGCTACATATAATGTAGCATTACTTTTCCAAAAATCAGCTGTTTTGGTGTACGCAGTCTAAAGCTATGCAAAAAATTGTGTGACCAAATTTTGACCATATCACCCTTTAGTAAAATTTGTTAAACAACACTAAGTCAGATTGTCCCATAATTAAATGTAATCGCAAGTCAGTCTCTTTGCGAACTTGTGTACCCACCAATACAAAACCTAATACAGTTTTAGCCAGTTTTATATGTACTTTTCAATGTTACGTTTTCACGTTTGAAACAATATGTAAAAGTTTCATGATGATCGCAGAAGTTTTCAATTTATGGTGATTTTTTGAAGTTCCACATAGAAATGGAAACTAAAAACTTCAGTCACAGCTTTTTTCTTGGCTCCAATGTAAGCACTAACCGAATAATATCTTAAGAAGGCGCTTTTTCAGCCATTTCAAAGCTGTTAAATAATAGTTATAAGGCATCTCCAAATAATTCGATTAAATATAATTAGGTTATGGATACCGCGACGCAATATATGTGGAACTGGAACTATCGCTTTTCAAATTGAATATTTAAAGCCTGCCGCTACTTGGAATCGAACTCCCGATCTCCGTATCCACTGGTCCCGATGATGTCCTCGCTGCCACACCTGCTATATATAAATAGTATAGAAAATAGAGTGTTTTGTTTTACTCCAGGCAAGGCTTTATAATTGTGCCACAAGAAACCTTACCCAACATCATATTGCTGCAAAAGCTTGTGAAACGTCAAACGCAATAATGTTTACATTGAACAAGTTGTGTCGTTGCGTCAACGGGTTCTTCTTCACAGCTTCTAGCTGGAAGAATGTTCTTTTAACAGCTACGAAGCACTGCCATTCTGTGTATTTGGCAAATTTACAAAACGAACTGTATAAAAAGGCCTAATTGAATGAATACTCCAGTACAGTGCCAACAAAATAAGTGAAATTAATTTTCAAAAAACCCAACCACATGTACAGACTACCAGAAAATTCCAATCAGACATTCCGCTTAGCAAAGACTATAGACACAGAACGAACCAAATGATTTTTCCCCTGAAGATGGCAATAAACATTGCCGAAACGTAGGGACGAATTAAACCCGTTGTCGTTCCAAGGAGTTTGGAGACTGCATAGCCGAGAATTCCAACATTTAGTAAAAGCAGCTGTTTTATTGGTTGGGATTCTTATTTGATTTGTACATCTCCGGCAAATCTTCCGGAGTTGGATTAAAGTGCAATAAAAGCAACGCAAATAATTTCACAGCACAGAGATGGATAGCTGTAAAGTATTTGTGTAGTAGCTATATATCCCGTTTATTTATTTATTTATTTATCTACAGTCTTCGATTTTTATGTCGCACAGACTAAAACTTAATTACTAATTCTTGATTTAAAAACATTTCTACTTAGGCTAAAGTCATACAGATAGTAAACAACATTAAACAATTGACAACAAACATTCAGTGGATTATTTTGACCGTACTGCGTCCGCTGCAGGGGTTGCCGGAAAAATTCCATCCTCCGAGTAACTCTCTCAGGTGCGTTGAAACGAAGTCGCGATAGCAGCTCAGGACAGTCAATATTGCTTTCAAGCAAATCGAAGATAAATAGCCTCTGCAATAACGTTCTTCTATCCCTCAGTGTTGGAAGTCTGATCAGCGCACAGCGGTGCTCGTACGGTGGTAGCTGAAGACGGTTTTGCCACGGTAGCCCACGGAGCGCAAATCTTAGAAACGCCTTTTGCACCCGTTCTATGCGATCGATATGCACTGCATGGTAAGGACACCACACCATACTCGAGGATGCTGCGAACCAGGGAGATGTACAGCGTTTTGAGGCAGTAAACGTCGTTGAATTCGCGAGTGTTGCGTTTCACAATCCCCAGTACAGCATATGCCTTGGCAATCACAGAGGAAATATGCTCAGTGAAACGAAGTTTGCTATCCAGCAGGATACCAAGATCTTTGATGAGGGAGACTTTGTTCAAGGTACAGTCCTTCATTGTATACCCGAACGTAATCGGCGACCGAATGCGTGCGAATGTTATGGTGCTGCATTTCTGCACATTCACTTCCATTCCGTTCCTATCACACCAATCCAAAACACGTTCGATGTCCGTCTGCAACGCACAGCAGTCCACTAGAGATGAAATGATGCGAAAGATTTTCAAGTCGTCGGCGTACATTGTTTTGAAGGAGTCCAGTTCGCTACACAGATCGTTCACAAAAAGCACGAAAAGAAGAGGGCCGAGATGGCTACCCTGGGGCACGCCTGAAGTAATCAAAAACGGTTCCGATTTCACTGTCCCAAGTTTTACAGATGCAAAGCGGTTGTTGAGGTATGAAGCGATCCAGCTGGTCATCCAATCGGGAAACCCAAACCTTCTGAGTTTTTCTACTGCCAGTTGGTGGGGAACTTGGTCGAAGGCCTTCGAGAAATCCACGTACACTGCGTCAATTTGTTGGCGTTTGTCAAGGTTTTCGATTATCATCGACACATAATTCATCAGATTTGTAGTTGTTGAACGTTGTTTGACGAAGCCATGCTGCTCCACGGCAATAATGTTCTGTACCGCTGGGTACAGAAAATCTAACACCATGCTCTCAAAAACCTTAGGAAAACAGCTCAAAATGGAGATCCCTCTGTAATTTTGGACATCGTGCACATTCCCGGCTTTGTGAATGGGTGTGATTAACGCCTCCTTCCACTTCAACGGAAAAATATTTTCCGCCAGTGAACGGTTGAAAAGAACCGATGCAGGGAGAGCTAAAGAAGTAGCGCATTCCTTGATAAAAGACGGCGGCAGCCCATCGGATCCTGGTCCCTTGGAGTTGTCCACATCACGTAGCTTTGCGAAGACGGCACGTTCCGTAAAGACAGTGGTAGGAAGGTTGAGATCGAAAGTCGGCAGTCTGTTCAAGTACGTTTCAGACAAAGGTGGTGAGTTATTACTTAACACGCTTCGAAAGAAAGACGAGAATAAGCTTGCGGACTCGACCAACGTTGATGATGTTACTCCACGATAGTTGACAATTTCAGGAATCCCGTGGTTCGAAGTGCGGCTGCGCAGATATTTCCAAAAATGCTTCGGGTCATCCTTCATATTACTCTCGAGTCGGGAAATGTATGATTGAAAGCGAGCTGCGTTCAGAGAATTGAATTGGCATTCTAAGTCGCGCACCTGTGCTTTCCGATCATCACTTCTCAATCGAAAATATTTCCTGCGAGCTTTCCTTAACCTGTTCCGCAAATTTCTTAGTTCACCGTTCCACCATGGTTGTTTATTCCTAGGCAGCTGCGATTTTCGTCGTAAGGGTACATGTTGCCGGAAAATTGAGTCTAGTTCGTCATAAAATCTGTCCACAGCACCGTCCAAAGAATCCTGGTTTAGTATTTCCATCCAATTTGTTTGCGAAATGGCAGCATTCAAAACTTCGTAATTGCATTGATCAAAGTCAAAAACAACATCGGCGTAGTCATCGGTTCCATCAGCACGTATATGCAAAGCTTCAATAATCATTACAAATGGTAGGTGGTGCCGGTCCACTACCATCAAAGGCAGCGGTGGTTCAACAATCTCGCAAATGTTGGTACCATTCACAAAAGCCAAATCCAGCAGACGGCCGTTTTCGTTCGTTATATGGTTTACTTGGTTTAAACCAGAAGCAATAACATTATCGACCAAAGATAGGTCCTGCTCAGAGGAGGCATTCATAGGGATTAAGCAACCAATATCTTCATCGAAGGCCCAGCGAAGGTGAGATAAGTTGTAATCACCCAGGACGACTACCCTGTTTCGTGTTCCTAGCTGATCACAGAGCTCATTGATGCAAGCAGCATGTTGTTCATATCGATCAGGCTCTGTGTTCGGTAGTAGGTAAACCGCGCACACCACTAGAGACTCACTTCCAATAGATGCTCGAATTACTACCTGCTCCAAACGGTCTGATCCACTAACACTCACGATACTGCTCGTTATATTCTTTTTTACTCCGATCAAAACACCACCACCACGAAGATGCTGGCTAGTATTAGCATTTCGATCACAACGATGTATTACATATTCATCTGTTAGCTCGGAGCTTAACACATTGCTGTTGAGCCAGGTCTCTGTTAGAACGACGACGTCATAATCAGAACAAGAAAGAGCTGCAAACAGTGCATTAGTCTTAGTTCTCAATCCTCTAACATTCTGATAATACACAGTAATCGAGCAATATCCCGTTTAAAGTTTGTTTTGAAAATAATGATTACATCCGACAAGTCGTGTTGGTACACAAACAGTTCCTTTATTGCAGCTTCTAGCTGTAATGAAATCGCATAACGGCTTTCAAAGCGCTGCTGGTTTGTGGATTTGGCAGTATTACGAAATGTGCTGTATAGTGGCAGCTGTTTTGTTAATGGGGACTCCTATTCGATTTGTTCAAGTTTTCACATCTTCCGGGATATCTCCCAGAGTTGGAATAGAGTGCAGTAAAAGCAGCCCCAGTGGCAAGCGATTGGTTTTAGAAAACCGAGTTTGGTAGTTGCATGGTGCTGGTTTTGCAGTCGTGTATTAGCCTATGCTTTATATTTGACTAGCTTCCCCTTTATTCAGCGTTAACTGCTTCAATTCGATTGTTACACAACACAAAGCAAATGCCTGAAGCTTATAGCGCTGAAAATGTTTGTTGGGGTGCCACAGCAACTGACGATAAGAAAATAGATTCTCAGTGAATTTAAGAACTGTTACCGCCGTATCCGGTATAAGAGAATCGGTTATGCTATTTCTTAGATATTTTTTCACCCTCATGAATATAAGCAGAAATTACCATCTATTTGTATTTGCCCATGCTTTTACGTCAAAGCCCTTTTCTGATATAGATATTTTTTTACGCAGGCAATTTTTATGCACTTTTATTTTATACGCTTGCCGGTTCGGGAAGTGCGCGATCATTAGGGGGACAGAACTTCGGAGTTCGCATGGTTCAGAAGTACCCCGCGGAGCGCGACGACAGTGCGATTATGTTATTAGCTCCACCGCTAAGAACCTTATTAAAGTTGGTGTAACGGGCCACCCTAGTGCGGGAAGTGGATTTCCGAAACTAAAATCCGAAAAGACGGGTAGCTCCACGCGTGTATCAAGACCACTTAGATCGCGTCCTCGACCTATCCACCGCGAGTGTCTGCGAGTGTCCGAGTGCTGAAATCCGTGAGTAATTTGAAAAACCGACGCTTGCGAAGCTCTCCACCGCGTGTGCTAAGAAAACCCTCTAGAGCTACACTTCGGTATCGGCGCCCCCCATCTTCGGCGTCGGAGGTGACGACGCTGAAAGCGGAGCGACAGCGCGGGCCCACCCTAAGATCATCTCGAACGGCAGAGTAGGCAGCCCCTGAGGTTAAGGTAGGTTGCATGCTAACCTTTTAATGTTATAGTGCGATGGGGTTTTAGGCAGGGATTGTTCGCATGCACAGTGCCGTGCGAAAAATCCCAAGCGCTGTGGCCAAATTCCGTGCACAGTTTCTTCGAAGAGAAGAAATTTTCTTCTATTGCCCACCAGCAAGAAAATGTCTTTCTCTTCGAAGAAAAAGTGCACCGGAATTCGTCTACTGGTCTCCCGTTTTTGCCGAGAGACAGAGACGTATGAGAGGGCGCTCAGGAATGTTTCAGGGGTTTTAAGTGTGTCAGGAGCGTTTCAGGAAGTTTCAGGGTGTACTAGGAGATTTCAGGAGCATTTTAATCAAAGCGGTTTCAATGAGTACCAATAGACCTCAGGGATGTTTCAAGGGGTTCCCAGGGAATTTCAGTGGTATAGCAGGAGATCTCATGAGCGTTACAAGAGGGCCCCGGGGGGTTTCAGGATCTACTGGTACCACCTGAATCCCTCTTCAACTTCCCTAGAACCTCTTGAAACCCGTTAAAGCACCCCAAAAGTCCCCTGCAAGCCCCCTGAGACCCTCTGAAACACCCATGAGGCCCTTTGACATTTAACTAAATGATAGGTTTCGATTTGGTTCTGGCGGAGATGGATCTTGAAACAAGGAAAAATGAGTTAGTATTCCTAATCGTTTATTCGGTGTTCACTGGTTTGAGGCAGTAAGGACTAGGGTTCCGATGCATGGTCAATACCAGTATCATTCCTTAACTTTTTCGTTAAGGAGTCCGATTTTGACTGAGAAAGGAGCGTGTTAAAAGCGGAACCTATCGATCAGAATCCTTCCTTGCGATTGATTTGAAAATGACTACTGTAACTAAACCGAATACTCTATAACTTCTTACTAGTAACACAGTAATACGACATGCACTATACAAAGGACACGGGATATACCACAATATATCAAATATTAGTCGCAGTGGTCATGCCCCGAACAGAGAAAAAAAAAGAGACCTTCTGAAACGCTCCTGAATCACTCTGGAACATCCCTGGATGTCTAGTATCATGCTTCCTCCATAGAGCGAAAAGCTCACTGGATGCATTAAACGTTTCCGTGATTATAACAACTTTTTAAAACTCTTTGAAGCGTCTCTGAGGCTCTTTGAAATCACCCCTATCACCCCTTGAAGCGGCTCTGAGATCTTCTGGGACCTTTTCGAGACACACTTAGGATCTACTGGTACCTCTTGAAGCCCCCTGAAACGCCTCTGAGATCTCTTGTTACTTCCACTGAAACCTATTGGGACCCCTTGACACGCCCCTGCAACCTCCTTTTATTCTCCCCTATGAACGTCCCCTGGTCGTCGATGCCATAGTTAGGGGCCGTACACAAATTATATCACGCTTCTAGGGGGAGGGAGCATTTTGCAGAGCGTGACGGCCCATACAATAAATAGCGAGATCTCATTCAAAAAAGTAGAGTAACGTAGAACGGGGTTGAGAAAGGTCGATTTTTGCGTGACATAATCTGTGTATCACCCCCTACCGTTATTACTCCGTAATCCAACTGAAGATCCAACGAAACCTAAGTTAAAAGAAAATCGTGTTAAGTGCTTTGAATTCCACTAAGAATTTGCATCCTTTGGTAGATACGTATTCCGACCTCAACTGTAAGGTCGTCCTCAGTGTCTTGTACTTGAGTCGAGTCAAGTACAAGACACTGAGGACGACCTTACAGATGAGGTCGAAATACGTATCTGTCAAAGGATTCAAACTTTTAGTGCAATTCAAAGAAACAGTACTTAACACGATTTTCTTTTTACTTACAGATCATCATCATCAACGAAATCTGTCGAAACGCCCTTAAAATGCTCCTGATCTCGTCTGAAACAAGAACGCCTCTGAAGCCCCTTGGAACCACCTTCTTTTGGATTCTCTGGGAACTTCCTGAAAACTCTCTTGTCACCATCTCAAATGCCTTCCAATTCTTATAGTCTTAGAGAAGTCCACCAGCGATTTGTTCAAAAAATTCTCTATAGATTGCAAAGAAAATTCTTGCAGGAATGCTTCCAGGAATTTCTATAGAGATTTATCCAGAATATCCTGCAGGCTTTTCGCCAGAGATTCGTGAACTATTATTTTCAGTGATTCAGTCAGAATTTCAGAATGATTTAGAGATTTCTTTGGGACTTCCTTCAGTTATTCTTCCATATTTTTCTATTCGAATGTCTTTGGTATTTCTACTAATGATAACTCTGGCACAAGTTTCCCAAATGGAGGAGAACGTGCCTCTAGAGCCGACCTGCTGAAGGATAACTTTGGATTCTTTAAGGAGTTTTGTTAGAAAGATTTCCTAAGAATTCTTACAGGAATTCCTTTGGACATATGTCAAAGTTTTTTTTTTTCAGAGATATTTAGAAAAGCTTATCTAAGTAACTCAACAGGAGTTTCTCCAAAAATACGTCCACAGATTGCTTCAGGAATACATTCAGAAAATCGTTCAAGAACACTATTAAATAATTTTCAAGGAACTACCCTAAAAGTTCCTCAATAAACTTTTTTAGGAATTTTACCAAGGGTTTTCCGAGAAATTTCTCCAGATATTGCTCAGCAAGTTCATCAAAACTTTCTCTTGGTTATTCTCAAAACATTTTCTTAGGATTTCTTTCAGATTTTTCTTGAGAATCATTCAAAAGTCCTTTTGAGGATTGCTGCAGGAATTCCTACAAAGATTTCTTCAAAGATTATTCTTAGTTCCTAAATATCTCCTGGGATTCGTTTTGAGGTTTCTGCAGGAATCTCACAGTTATTTCCACAGGGATTTTTTTCAGAACTTCTTCCAGAAAATTCACAAAACATTACTTGAAGAATTCTTGCAAGTATCTCTCAAAGAATTTCTAAAAATAATCTCATGAAAAGCTCCTGGTTTTTCTGAAGACATTTCTCGACAAAATTACCTGAAGCGATGTCTAAAGATATCTCTGGAAGAATTCCTGGATGAATGCCTGGGAGAATTCCTGAAGAAACTTTATAAGTTACCTTCCTAAGTCCGAAAAATAAATGAGAAGCTTGTGGGGAAACTGTAGAAGTAATTACCATTCAAAATAGCCTGAGAAATTTCTAGAGGAGAAATTCCCGAATGAATTCCTCTCCTTATGATGTCTGCAGAAGTACCTGCAGAATATACTGGTGGAATCCTTGAAGAAATCCTACAATAAATTTCTGCAGGACCCCTGGAAGATTTTCTGGAAGAATTCTTAGAAGAACTCCTGGAGAGACAGCTGAAGAAATTTTCAGAAGCATTTGTTACACAATTTCTGTAGGAGTTAGTATACAAAAATCCCTTACCTGGAGACTCTCTAAAATAAAAACTCTCATTTTTGGTTAACACCCATGCCGCACAGGGACTGTGTTGGAAACACACATTTTTTAGAATTGCTCGTACGATCACATTTTTGCAAAATATCAGTATTTTTCGGTATTTGAAGGTGGTTTGTAAACCCAGTGAGGTTGACATGTCGAAATTATTGCAAACTACATGCTCACGAGCAATTTAAAAAAAATGTGTGTTTCACGCACACAGTCATGTGCGGCATGGATGTTTACTAAAAATGTGCAGGCCGAACACGTTTTTGAGCGTAGCCGTTTTTGCGTGGATGTTTCTGGTTTAAAACCAGCAGAAACAGTAAACAAATCTGGAGGAATTCTTTAGAGAATCAGTGTGAAAACTTGAAAAATGCTGATAATTTTGCAGGATTTTTTGAGAGAATCTCAGTAGAAATTGCTGAAGCATCACCAACATAATTTGAAAAAATTGTGGAAAAGAAACTTTGGAACGCACCCCATCCCTCCCAAGTAATCCACTAGCACAAGTAGAAAGATGATAAAATCCTCCTCTTTCATTTAATACGGATGTGAACAGCGTGAGATGGATGAAAGACTATCCACATAATCAGCAATAATATGCCACAATGCTCGGTTCGTGGCTGCCGATCTCCACCCTCGGTCATGCCTGAAGCTCGCCAGATCACGCTCCATCTAGTCGGATAATCATGCTCTCTGCCCCTCAATGTATGGAGTAATTCATGAAGGGACCTTTGAAGAAATTCCATAGATCGTTTCTAAAAAAGCTACCGGAAAAAAAAAATTTCTAAAGGAACCCTTGGAAAAGTTTCTGAAAGGATCTTCGAATCTCTATGAAATAAATTCTTCTGGAATCGCATCTTGTGAAGTAACCTTTGGCGAAATTCTTGGAAAACTCCATAAAGAATTTCCAAGAATAAATCTTGAGAAATTTTGTAGTAGAATTCGTGGAGAAATTTCGAAGGAGCACTTTTGGAGGAAACTCGGATTATATTGCTGGAGAAATTCCTTCAGAAATGTTTAAAGAAATACACGAAGTCATACATGCACGAGCTTTTATAGCAATCCTTGAAGGAATTTCCTTTAAAATCCTTGAAGGAATCCTAGGAAGAATTTCTGAAGACCCTCGTGGACTAGATTTAAAATAAATCTTTAGAGAAACAGTTTCAAAGGAATATGGACAGGAATGCATTTTTAAGAGATACTGGAGGAATGTTTCGAGAAATTCTAGCTGAAATCATTCTAGAAAATCCTGCAAGAATCTCTTTTATATAAAAAATACGGAATTTTTTTGATAAATTCAAAAACAATCTCGAAAGTAATTTCTGGTGGTGTCCATGAAAGTACAGTATTGGATGGGAACTTCTGAAGAAGTACATGGGAAGGAATATAGAATGTTTGAATTGTATTCCAAAAAAAATCTCGGAGAATTCTTGGCGAACTCATAAAGGAATTCCTACAAGACAAAACCTAACAAAACTACTCTGAAAAACTCCTCCAAAGTGTATGATTCGTAAATTGTCATTTTTTTTCTTATTTAAACTTTAAACCACTCTAATGTTGCACTTGTAGTCTCCAAATGACACACCCCACCGGTTTTCAACGTATCCACTAAATCGGTCATCAAAGTCATCTCCAGAAGTGACAAACGTGAGCTCTAACAGTCGAACATTTTTTGTCGTCCCTACTCCGCAAATTCTCAGAAACCTCCCCGCACACTTCGCAGTCAGTTTCTTCAGTCTAGGTGGAACAGATATTCGATTGACATCTTGCAGCAGCATTTAACAGTAACAAGTGGATTTACCGCCCGGGTTCCCCGTGTGTCATTTGATACCTTGTCTCTTCCGCACTCGACCCGACAGCACCACAAAGCGCCTCTCACCCGCGCACACACGGATCGCTGCCAAGCATGTAGGGGGACAAGTGGAAGCGACAGTCAACCATCGAAAGAAGGGAACAATCGTTTAACTCGTAATCGGGCCCGGTTCCTTCGACGACGACCGAGATCGCGTTCCTGTGATATTGTCAAGTGACAACCCGGACGGTTGTCTTTTCCAGACTGATATGATGCTTAATCCCCTCGCAGCGCACAGTGGGTTAATGTAAGCTACAATATATTCCAGTATTCTGGTAAATACTATTCAGAAGATTTATTTCACTTTTTTTGTGGAAATGATCGTAGTATTAATACTTCAAACTTCAGTAGCTTAACAAAAAACTCCTTCACTTCTTACAGTTTCATACCTGAACAAATTTCTAAAAATCTTGAAAAGCGATCCAGGAGAAACCCCAGTAAGAACTCCATGAAAAATTTTAGAGAGACTCTTCACAGAAATCCCTGAAAAAACTGAAGGAGCTCCAGGAAAAATCTTTCAAGGTCATTGACGGAAATATGTGAAAAAAACTGATTGAGCAATGTCAGAAACACCTTTCGAAAGATTCACAGTATGAATGTGTGAATGAATTACTGAAAAAAATCCTGAAGGATTATGAGGAGGAATACCAAACGAAACTATACGAAGAATCTCAGAAGGATCTCCAGGAATAATCGTAGCCGGATTTCCTTGAAGAATCCTCATAGTAATTTCTTGAAAATTCCCAGAAGAACAATATTTTGAGCAAATGAGCATTCTAAAATTTTAATAAAACAGCTTTTTTTTGCATTCCTGTTGATGTTTCCCACTGTACATCGGTAAGATCGACGCACGGGCACGGCACTTGTCACGCGGCATCGAACCAAACTGCACAAAAACCCCAGCCAGCACCCCAGAAGGATATAGGATTACGGACCTGTCTGTCACCCTGGCGCGTATAAGCTGACTCTCGAGCACCCGGACCAGGCAGAAAACCAGAAAAGAACCAGGAGTGGGAATAAAACAATAATGCATGTCAGAAGTTGTTCTGTTGTCAAACCCTTCTGCCGATCGGTGACAAATTCTACCGCGCGGCTCCGTTGCGCCCCGCGCCACCGTTTTGCTTCCGCGTTGAAGTGGTGGTCGGCAATATAATAATCATATTTTGCCCTCGCGTTCTTCGTCGAGCAAAGATAAACACTGCAGCAGGAGCAGCAGCAGCAGAAGTAAAGTATTAATAACTTCATCATCTGTTTTCGATATTTTCAGCCGCGCGTGACGACCCGGGGAAGAACGTGCATTGTATTCTTTGGCTTGGAGTTTCTGTTTTGGGAAAAATATAGTCATGCACTACAAGAAAAGTAATGAACATCGTTGGTGGATTTGGAATCGACCAACGAAACGACAATTCGACTGATCGACTGAGAAAATAAGATTGCAAAATGAATATATCAAGCACCATGCATGTTTCCTTCCTTTTAACATCATAGCGAATTGTTGATCTATCATATCACGCCTACAAGTTATGCAAACAGCGAACTCTGCCGAATCATCTAAAGAGCAATCAGCATACAATCTATCACCTTGCGCCCGGCATCCACACATCAACGTTGTTCGACTTAGAAAAGAAATATTCTGAGAATATCTCTGGAAGTTTTCGGTTAAAACCTTTCGAAATTATGTAGGAGATCCTGAGCTAACTTATGGTAATACTACATTAGGACCATTAAGGATCAACAAATGGTAGAAAGATTCGTGGTGTTTTGATAAATTCGGAGGAAGATTTCTTTGAAAATAATAAATAAGTTATTTGTAGAATTTTTGGTGAAATGAAAATTGAAAAAACAGTAACATATGCCTTCTCCAGTCCTATGAAAAACCTCATAAATAACTTCTGATATCTTTATCTGGAGATACATTGCAGATCCTTTGAAGGATGTCTGTGAACATCCATGGCGAGATCTTGGGGAAAAAACATGATATTTGTTAGACTGCTTCCATCCTTTTTCGCGAACATCCAAAGGGTATGCTAGATTGTCTTATAAATTTGTCTTTGTCTCGCCGGTGTGATTTATGGAATTATTTTTCTCGATCCCTTGTAGACTACAAGTTGTAGCGCTTTACGATATTTTTTCTATGGATAGCTTGTTCTCATTTAATCGAATGATTTTTAATTTAACAGGGAACAAATATGAAAAACTAGATAGACTTTGTATATTTTCAATGTGCATTTGTCATATCTCGTCGGTGCACCAAGTGCGCCGCAGTGCACGATATGCAAACCTTCGACGGGTATTCCGTTAACCCGGTGGAATTTCTCATGGAATTTATGTGTGACTTCCTACAGGAATCTCTGCAAGAATGTCTTCCAGCCTTTCCGTAAGGATTCTTATAAGATTCTCTGAAAGAATCTGAAGAAACATTTCTGAAGGAATTTTTTATGAATTCCTAAGCATTTTTGGAAGCTACACGTTCAAGACTTTCTTAAGGAGTTCTTGAAGAAATTTCTGGAGGACATTCCAAAGTCTAAAGGAATCCATAGCAGATTTCGATACACGAATTTCTACCAAAATTTCTGGATTTCCGGAATGTTTCTTTGATGTAAATCTACAAGGAGTTTCCAAAGGAGTCCCTGAAGGATTTTTTTTAAGAATTTCTGGGAGATTTTTTCAGGAAATCGTGAAATATTTTTTAAATGAATCATGGGATGGATTTTAGCAATGGTCCATGAAAGTATTTTCGCAAAATCTGTGGAAGTTTTTTAAAGTAATCCTTGGAGAAAGTATTCTTTCTAAAGAAGTCACTCGATGAAAATCTGGAGATATTTCTGGAGAAATGACTAGTCGAAACATAATAAAAGCCATGGGATTTTTTTTAAATCCCACTGAAAAATTGTGAAGGAGTCTCTAGGGCACTTTCTATAGAAATCCCTGCAGAAAATTCGCGAATGCGTTCCCGAGGAATTTCTGAAGAAATCGCAGGACGATTTTCTGAATGAAATTCAGATTTTTAAAGAAATCCCTGGAGTAATTTCTAAAACAAACCCAAGGAAAAGTTTTAGAATAAGTTTTAGAATGAACCTTTGGAAGTTCGTCGACAGAATGCTTAAAGGAATTTCCGAATGATTTTTTGGAGAGAAAAACCAAGAAAAGTCCCGAAAAACTAAGGTAAATTTCTGAAGGATATTCTAAAGAAATCCCTGGAGAAGTTTCTGCAGAAACTCATACACAACTTTCTTATACAGCTCTTTGCAATGAATCAAAATTCAACCATCTCGCAACAATAATGACAATGTCGCAGCCTGAATTTGTTGCGACAATCTACCCAATGTGACATATGTTTGTCCCAGCTTGAACAGAACAGGATAAACATTGTACCCAACGAGTTCAGCAATATTGAAGCCTTGCTTGCGATTTTCAAGCGATAACTGCGAGTAGATAAACATGGTAACGTTGTTGAAGATATACCCTCAAACAGTTTCGATTTTGGGTAGGTGATTATTCACGAGTTGAAAAGTACGCAACAAATTCAGCTTACGTTTTGTCTCCAACAAAAAAAGTTCGAGATCATGTCATTATCTGTTGCCAGTTGGGATAAAGAGCAAACACCACGCCTTCTTTGTTATTTGTTTTGCGCTTCTTTTGACTGACAATTCTCTTCTCTGACTCTTTGCGAAACTTCTGCAGGAATCCTTAGTGGAACTTCTGGAGAAATTAGAAGTTGTTTCGGGGGATTTCTAGTGAAATCCTTGAAAGAATTTTCAAAGTAATCCCTGTACAATTTTTTTGTAGGAACTTTTGGAACATATTCTGTGTAGGAATTTGATAATGTAGTCATAAAATAAATTGTGGATGATTTACTTCGGTGTCCCGATACATGTGTTGGTTGTTAAGGACAACGTGAAAAAATGATCATAGTAGTCGAGAACCCTCTGGAAAGGGAGAATTTCTAGAGACGTTGTGCAAGAAGGTCACCAGTTTGGAAGCGCAGGTTAGCTTCAAAGAATTGTTTGTTGATACTGAAAATCATCCAATTGGGTTTCCTCCTTTTCGTTCCGGACTCGACTCTACAACCTGGCGACGAGGATAAACCTAGGTAAGCTATCTTAACAAAGCTATGCAAAGCAAGAGCTAACTGAAAAGTGCAAATTATAAAAAAAATAATCTGTGATGAAAAATGTGCCTGGACTGGGAGAGTCCACTATGGGAAGTTGCTTAAATGCGGTTTAATTACTGAAGGAGTTCAGTAAATCCCGGACCGGGAGGGTCCACTGAGAGAAAATGCTTAAATGCGGTGAAAAAAAAAGTCCCGGACTGGGAGAGTCCACTGAGAGAATTCGCTTAAATGCGGTGTAATTATTGAAGGAATTCAGTAAAACCCGGACCGGGAGGGTCCACTGAAGTTGAAAAAAAAAAGATGCGTGTGGACATCGCCTGACTTGCTTGAAGGTTCGATAAAAAAAAACGGGCCGGGAGGGTCCACTGATGTGTGCTTATTGGCAGTGCTTGAACTGGGAGAGTTCACATAGGATAGTTGTCGTATTGATTCATGTTGAATTTCAAATATCATTGCTTGGAACTTAGAGAGTATAAAATTATAACTGTTGCAATTGAAGAGAAACGTTTGTTTACAAACGCGTTCTATTTTGCAAAATTGAAGTGGTAAACTATGTTGCCTAGGATGCCACCGTACTACGTGCCTACTATGATGGATTTTAAAGTTCAAATTCAAATTTGATCTAATGCGCTGTAGTTGTTTTTGCCTTTTTCTGGTATCGGCAGACTATTACTGGTTGGGAATATTGAAAGTCAGTAGTCGTGGATTATTACTCTTGATTTGTACAAATGGGAAAGACATGAATTTTGGTGTTACTATTTTTATTCAATGTCTTAGTGCGATCTTCTGTACAGATGGAGATATGGATTCCAAAATACGACCTAATAAAGATTTTTAACATAAAAAAGTGGAAGTGTTAACATCGTTTTGAAAAAAAGGATTGGAAATGATTAACACTATTCCATAGCGGCCAGCCACAGAAAAGCGATAAGATAGATATAGACATTACCATTCTGCAAGTTGAATATATCCTTGGCTGAATTGAGATATGGTAATTGCATCCAGTACAAACTGCTTCATGATGACAAATCGAAATAATAGGATTACGAACAAAGATTAGAAAAAAAAAATGGAATAAGGTACAGACGTGTTAATGAAACATTAATTCAGTGGCATGAACAAATCAAAGCAACGGTATCAAAAGGTTTGTGATAGGTATACGGATATACTTGTGAACAAATCACGAAGAAAATGTCGAAACTTATACAATTGCAGACAGATCAAAAAACTAAGGTAAAATAATTAGAAAGATAATTTGTAACGACCTATTTGAAACTTCATTTTACAGCAACTCAGTAAAAAGTAAAAGGAGGATCCCGAGATGAACTAGCCAAGGGCTAAAAATCTCGTTAATACAGATAAAAAAAAAAGGAGGATTGTAGGAATTTGATAATGTAGTCATAAAATAAATTGTGGATGATTTACTTCGGTGTCCCGATACATGTGTTGGTTGTTAAGGACAACGTGAAGAAATGATCATAGTAGTCGAGAACCCTCTGGAAAGGGAGAATTTCTAGAGACGTTGTGCAAGAAGGTCACCAGTTTGGAAGCGCAGGTTAGCTTCAAAGAATTGTTTGTTGATACTGAAAATCATCCAATTGGGTTTCCTCCTTTTCGTTCCGGACTCGACTCTACATTCTGAAAAACTTTGGAATAGTTTTTGAAGGCAATGCTGAAAGATTTATTAAAGGAATTTCTGGAGATATTTTGAATAAATGTCCAAATAAATTTCTGAAGGATTCTCTGACCGAATTTTTGAAAGCATACTTGGAGAAATTTCTGCTCAAATTCATGGATAATTTCTCCAAAGAGTTTCTGAAGAAATCTTTGGTAGATTTTCTATGGAATCTCCAAAAGATTCCCCAAACAAATGCCTAGAGAAATTTCTGAAGTTATACCTGGACAAATTTCTCAAACAATATCTTTGTAAAAAATTCATTGAGGAATTGGTGATGCAATTCATGCCATATTCCTTAAAAGAATTCTTTGTGGCAATTCTGGAGGAACACATGAAATAGCGACCGAGCAGTTATCGGTTCAAACCTACACTACTCGTACAGAAAGATCGCTCGGCCAACACAGCACAAACAGTAACCATGCTCTATCATGTGCTTGTCACGAAGCTCTAATTTTCCAAAGGAACTCCTTCAGGAATTACAGAAGGGATATCTGGAGGAATTTCAGAAGCAACTCGAAAAGGACCAACTCACCAAGAAGAAGGCCCTCGTGAAGCAGACGGCGGCGCGGAAGAAGCTTCTCACTCCACAGAAGGCATGGAAGGAAGATCAGCTGAAGCAAGAACAGGAGATACGTGAGCTGGAACTCCAGGTTCTGCGTGAAAAGGAAGAGCAGCTGTTGGAGCATGAACAGAAGTTGCTAGACGTCCAACTGGCTGCAGAACAAGAGTTCGTGAGAAAGCAGGAAGTGATCCGGAGGCAGTTTACAAGTTGCGTCAACCAAGGCCACGAAAGCGCTACATATTAGTGAAGTTTATCAGGTCCAAAAGAAGAAGAGAGTGGCTGGAAGATCAGACAGCGGCAGTCAACAAGCCATCGACCACGGATGCTCGGGGAGCGTACCCGAAAGCAGAGGCCCTATTTGAAGCGGAATGCTCAAAGTTTGTTGGCAACCCAAAGCCAATATCGAAAGTATCAGTATCATCGGCACATACTGAATTCGAAGCTGGCATAAGTGAAGACAGCGATAGTGATGGCGACAGCAGCAGCGAAGTCGTTCAAAGACGACTGAATCTACGGAGAGCAGCTTGACGATCAAGCCGAAAACAGTTGGCATATCAGACTGCGGAGAAGCAGAGGTGCAGACGGGACAGGACCATGTGTTGGTCGAATCTCCAGGGAGCAACTAGCTGCTCGAAAAGCGGTACGGTGTCACAACACCTTTCAAAGTTTCGGGGAGAGCCTGTGATCTGGCCGTTGTTCATCAGCAGCTTCGAATATACGACGACGGCATGCGGAATTTCGAATCGGGAAACCCTGAAGCGTTTTGAGGACTGCTTGCAAGGAGACGCACTTGAAACGGTCAGGAGTCGGCTTGTTCTGCGTCTGCTCTGGGAGTAACTCGCGATCGGAAAGTCCGAGAAGTGCTGAAGACGCTACTGGCGAAAAAAAGACGAAGTCGGACTGTATAGTAAATTTCCGAATGATGGCAGTTATGCCTTACGTCGGCATGCGACAGTATGTGGGCGTCCTGATGGACGATTCGGTATCAAACGGCTGAAGGCAGAGGGGACACTCGAGCCGCTGATAGTCACGTGGATCGGCAACATCAACCGATTAGAGAACGAATCTCGAAGCGTGGAGATATTGATGTCGACGAAGGGGTCAAAGGGGAGATTTCCGCTGTTGTTAGAACACGTGAACGGGATCTAAGCAGCAGTTGCCGAAACAGAACGTCCAATATACGAAAGTAGTGAAGCGGAACACGCATTCCACGGGAGTTCCGACAAGCTAGTGAGGTGAAATTCGTACACTCCCAAGGTGGCTTTCACATCAAAAACTGGGTTTCGAATTCGCACGCTGTCCTGAAGGAACTGAGAGGAAAATAGCGGTGCATTTCAGCCTGGACAAGAACACGGAGTTCGAACGGGTGCTGGGAATCGTATGGAAAATGGTCGAAGACACCTTCTGCTTCGCCACCACATCGAAACCAGAGTATTCGGCAGTCCTTCGAATAGGAGTACGCCCGACCAAATGAATCGTGCTCAGTATCGTGATGGCGTAGCTCGCCAGTAACCTTACTAGGAAAGATGCTGATCCAAGATCTTTGGCGAACAGGCTGTCAGTGGCACGAAGTCGTCGACGATGCGGCGTTTAGCAAGTGGAAACAGTGGACGAACATTCTGGCCGAGGCAAGCATTCAAGCTGCCACGGAGCTACTCCGGGGACACCAGGTATTACGAAAAAATAATGAAGCACTACAAATGCATATTCAAATATAACATCTTGTAGTGGAACCTTACAAATGCGTAATAAATTAGGACATCACACATGGACAAATACAACACATAACATATATTTTTGCCCTGTTACCCTATTGGATAACAATTTCCAATGACAGGATGACGAGGTTTCATAAATGTTGTTGGTCCACCAGTCAATCCTGTAATCGTATTTTGTCTGGCGGGTTGCCTTTCGTTCGCAGCATGTGTTGCTTTCATAGCTTGAGTTTTGTCTAGGATTTCTGTTCCTAAGGGGGCATCCAGATTCGGGTTTCATCACTAGAGTTCTATAACTTGAAGTCTGTGCCAGGGAAAGGTTTACATTTCTAGTACTTAATCACGGTCCGAAATGGCCTGAATGTTGGCAATCGAAATAAGATTGTTGGCCTCTATTCTGCCAGAGCCCTATAAATGTGCATTATTTCTAGGTGAATATTTACAAGTTAAAATAGCACATTTAACACCAAATAAAACTTGTAATACAGGTCGAACGAAATTCACGATGTGCAGCTGCACATATTTACAGACGCGAGTGAGACAGCGTATTTCCGAGCCATAGTATGAGGAGAGGTGATATGCGCGGTAGCGAAAACCACAATTCCGTCATCACCAAGGTCGTGTTTTCCTGGATTCGATCTGATCAGCGTCGGTATAAGTAGTTTGTCGATTTCCGCATCGGAGAGATCCTGAGACTGGCGAAGGGTGTCCACCAAGTTGAACGTAGCTGATAAGCTGACAAAGTGTGGTAAGGATCCGGATATAAAACCAAGCCTTTGGGTGAGAGGACCGCAATTTCTGTACGAGAGCAAGGTAGATTGGCCGAGGAAGAGTATGTCATCGGTGAACAGGACGGAGGGAGTTACAGGTGCACCTACTGTTACACGCTACAAAGGTTCCAGTGGTTCTTGTGGACGCCAACCGCTTTTCGAATGACGATGGTGCTGGAATCAGTGGCCTGCGTGTATCGATTTGTGTCGAACTGCAGGTGAAGGAAGAAAATGCTGCACACTGAAACGCTGCAAGCAATGAGTGGTCAGCGCAGGAGCATCGGTTCGAGTAACATTGAAGCAAGAGGAGTACAACAAGGTGGAACGATGTCTCTTAAAAGTAGCGCAGTCAGAGAGCTTTATCGTTGAGCTGAAGGTGTTACTTCCTGTCTATGGTGCAGTGTGCATAGTTGCCGTCCTGTCACTCCTAAGATGGCGGCGCTACCAGTGCAGCGACTGACGCTGAATCTACGGCCGTTCAGCTACGTCGGAGTCGATTACCTGGGGCCGTTTGACGTGATACTAGGACGCAGGATGGAGAAGAGATGGATTGCGCTGTTCACCTTCAGGGTAACACGCGCTGTACATTTGGAGGTGGACTGACGACGCAGTCGTGCTTGATTTTGTTTCTCCGGTTCATCTGCCGCCGTGGCTGGCCGGGTGAGTTTTTCTCGGACAATGGCATGAATCTCCGGGGAGCATGCAAGGAAGTAGTGAAGGCTGCACAGGGCATCAGCGATGACTGCGTCGATCAACTGAAGAACGCGATCAAGTCTCGTCCGCTGACATACGTGTCCCCCCACTTTCTGAGGGGAACATCTCCGAACCAGACGTGTGTGACGCGGCCATTTTCTCCAACCGGCGGAGGCCCTTCGGGACGCTTTCCAGCGTTCGCAGCAGTTAGCCAGCATAATGCGAGAACGTTGGATGAAGGATGATGTAAGGATAATTAACCTGAGGACGAAATGGTTCAGCGAAGCGAAACCTCTGCGGGCTGGAGACTTGGTGTACGTCTTTTTTTTTTCCTCCCCTGTTGGGGAAATTAAGCCACTGCGTCCGATAGGCTGAACTTTTGAGGCATGTCCCGTTTTGATATTCGCATCTAGCCAGCTAATTACCATGCGTCAAGTAATCAGCTACTGCCACGACGCGTCGTCTCCCAGTCAGGCGCAATGGAGTTGATAAACTCCAAGACCTTCTTAGGTTCTGCAGACCAGATTTCACTGGGTTGCAAGCAACCACTATTTAGAAATCTTTGCCGGTGCGTGTATAAAGCACCACAACTGCAAAGCAGATGTTCCGAGGTTTCACGTTCCGTATTACAGAAACGACAGATATCACTCTGAATATGGCCAATATTTTTCAAGTGATACCTGCTCGGGCAGTGTCCAGTTACTAGGCCAGTGTATGTACATAGAGCTCTCTTGTTGAGCTCTAAGAGCTTTTTGGTTTAATAAGCATTTGGTGTTATAAATCGTTTTGACTGATTGCAATTTTTAACGTCCATCCAATAGGATATCACCCTCTGCTCAGCCCAGAATTTCAGGTCAATTTTAATTGTACAGTTTGATATACCACAGAATGGTTCTGGGCCAGCAAATTGTAAATTGGAACCACTTTTAGCAAGCTCGTCTGCCATTTCATTCCCTTCTGGTCAATGGACCTGGAACCCAGTATAAGTTTACTGCCCAGACAACCAGTAATCGTATAAGATATGGCATAAGATGATAAAGTGGAGGCCATATACGTGCATGCCTCCATTTAGGCGCATGTAAAATGTACGCATATCGCCTTCACTTAAACACCTTATTCAACATCTTATATGATCACTGGTTGACTGGGTGAGATCCCTTGGCACAACCTGCGCAGTGAAAAAATGCATTCCCAGACAATCTTTGAAGTACATTTGTAAGCGCACAATGCTTTTAGTGCAGCTTGACTATCTGAGAAAGTACAAATATTTGCATATCTGTATTTTCTCCCAAGGCAGATATTTGCGCAATTCAAAATAGCAAGAATCTCTGCTTGAAACACCGTAGGATAGTGTCCCATTGCCAATGAAATTTGTATTCCAGGGCCGTAGATTCCTGCTCCTGATTTTATTCCAAACTAGCTGTACCCGGCAAACTTTGTCTTGCATACTGCGTTTTTTGACGTTTCAAGTTTCTAGCCAAGAACTAGTCCCCGGTCAAAATGTATGAATGATCGATTTTCAAAAACTCTCAATTTTTCCATGTTTTAGGCCTCATGAACCTTCCTTGGGTGAAAACTAACAGAGCAAAACTAAGACGACCAAAATCGGACCTTCCGTTCGAAAGTTATGCGCGGTCCCACGTATGCCACTGCATTTATATATATATAGATTTTGAGCCATCTGTATAGAATTTTATTGATCCTTGACGAACAGTGGGACCTCCGACTTCCCATGGGAAGATTGCAATCTGCACGAGTTGTTTCGTGCATCTTGTAGGTTACATCATGGTTCTCCACCGGTTTCATCCAGTCTTTAATCATTTTCATTACTGGCCTATTTTGGAAGTATGTATTGTGAAATGCTCAGGTGACCTACAAGATCACCTGGCATAAACATTTCAACTCGTTCAAGTGTCAGCAATTCCTTTTCTGCTTCTAATTGCACGTACTCGTGCAAAGGTAGCATATTGAGAATCGCATCTAAAATGTTTGATGGAGTGCTTTGCATTGCTCCTGCAACAGTAATGGACGCAAGACGTTGAATTTTCGAGTTTTGATTACGTGGTAACCTCTTTTGTTTTTGGCCACCAGACAAACGAAGCATACGTCACTTTTGGGCGGATTATGGCAGTATAAATCCACATTATCATTTTTGGTTTCAAGTCCCACTTCCTGCCAATAGTTTTGGAGCATAACCAGAACGCACTTGTTGCCTTACCGATCACGGACTCAATTTGAGCATGCCAGTTCAGTTTAGCTATCAAAACTAAGTATTTGACTCAATCACTAGGATGAATGTGTATCCCTTCAAGCCGAAAAGCTTTTAGGTTGAAAGTGAAAGGGACAATTACGGCTTTTGACGGGTTGATGCTAAGGCCCTCCTTAATACACCATGAATGTGTATAGTTTAGGACCCTTTGCATTCTCTCCGAAACAGTTTCGTCATACTTTCCTCTCACTATTATGACTATATCGTCTGCAAAGCCTACAACTTCGACACCTTTTTCCTTCAAGCTTCTTAGAAGATGGGATTTCTCTTTTGGCAAGCACAGTATAAATCCAATGTATGATGCATTGGTCGAAGTTTTTGTTCTCCATGGAACGCTTCATAGATGAATAGGAGGCATTATCAAATGCTCCTTCTATGTTTAAAAAGGCGCATAGAGCTATTTCTTTTGCTGAAAACGTTTTTTTCCGCCTTTGTTACTAGCAAATGAAGTGCCGTAACTGTTGACTTACCAGATTGATAAGCAAACTGGAAGTCAGATAGGGGATGCTCTTTTATGTAAGAAGAATTTATAAAATCCTTCAAAACCTTTTGTGTAGTCTTCAACAAAACTTCAGAAAGACTAATTGGCCTGTATGCTTTCGGATGCGTCTAGACTCGCTTCCCCTTTTTTGGTGTAAAGATAACTTTTACAAGTCTCCATTTTGATGGAACGTAATTCAATCTTAAACTAGCCTTGAACATATCAATTATTGATGGAACTAACACCGCTTCTCCATTTTGAATCAGTGCTGGAAATATTCCATCAACTCCTGCAGATCTGAAAAGATCTAATTGCATTTTCCACTCTGGCCTTCGTGAATATTTCATCAGCTTGATATAAGGCGGTGTTTATTGTACTAGTGACTCCGAAGAGTTCATACTAGGACATCCTTTACCTTCCAGAGATATAGTATTTATCATTGGAATCCACACTTAGAGCCGAACTAGGAAAATGAGTTTCCATCATTAAATCTAAAGTTTCACGACGAGTTTTGGTAAAAGCTTCATCGTCGCGCTTCAGGTTTCCCAATTCATTTAAATGATCTTTTGCAAGCGTTTTCTGTGGTCTTGCAACTACAGGAGTGCTGTTTATGTTTTCACATGTCAGCATCCAAAGTTTTCTTTAATATTTTCGTATTTCGTTGTTAAATTCAGTCAGGGCTTTCCTGTACTGAGTCCAATCTCCCGTTTGTTTCGCTCTATTGAACATTTTACGAGGAAATTTTCTAAGGCGATCCAGTTTAAAGCTCCACCATGGCACGTCTCTAGTAGAAGACGATTGTATGATGGGACAACTGCTGTTAAAGGAATTGATGGTACTTCCATTTACCCTTTGAGAAAATGATTCTAACTTTTGGGGGTTGAATCAATAGTTTCTCCCATTGTAAATGAATGCGTATTCAACAACTCTACATATTGCTTCCAGTTTGTCTTCCTGGGATTTCTAAATGCGGCTCTAGAATAATCTCCACCACTCTAATTGAAGATTAAGTGTTTATGATCAGATAGAGAAATCTATACTAGAAAAGATGCTGATCCAAGATCTTTGGCGAACATGCTGTAGCCCTGGATTAAGGATTGTGGGGGCCCGGGGCCAGAACAGATGTGGAGGCCATTCGGAGCGATGAGCAAACAAGTTGTTCCTTGCTTTTGAACAGTACTTGAGCCACAGGCGAGAGCGGATGGAGTAGTTAGGGGAATAGAGCCCAAAATACCAAGATAGGGTATAATGGCCCAACTCTTAAAATCATTCCTGAATGGGATTTGATCAGTACTATAGGTGAATGATGTCAAGATATGTTTGCATTAAACACTCTTCTAGAAGCTAGGCCGCCAAACCCGCGGAAAATGGTTTGATTTCCCAATTAAAATTGGCAACTTCCGGTTTTTCGTGCTTGCAATTAAGGTTTTCGGGTGATTTTATTACCAGCCATGTGTTTCCAAATAGATTGAGGCACACATGGAGGCGCATGGTTGTTGATGTGTATGCTATCCATGTTAGGGATCATTCAGATATGGCGAACATCGTTTAGCGGGGAGGAGTTGACACTCCATGTATTAAGTATACGAAAAAGGCGGGACAGAGGGGTGAAAAGGAGTTGAAAATGCCCGAAAAATGATGGATGTAATTTTTGAACGTTTTCATGAAGTGGCATCTTACCCAAGGCAGATGACCTTTTTGCACCACTTCCGTTTTACGAACCAATTTTACGAAATCGCTGAAAATCGATGAAAACTCAATAGATTAGTGAATATTTTTGCTGAAGTATCGAGCAAATATTGTCTAGTTGCTGTTATGTTACGTTTTTTATCATCAGCCCCTTGAAAATGGTTTATGCGAAATAACTTTCTAAGAATTGATTCTACATTTTTCTCATGTTCTACAAAGTTATAGATAATGGTATATGGTTTGGGTCAGAAAAAGATCCAAATGCGAAAGGAAAATAGTTCAATTTACAACTCACAGGAATATCATTTCAGTATGTTCGGTAAATACCTTCTTTAAGTTCACATCGATTAGGCTGCCTATTCTGCTTTAGTCTAAGCCTGAGCGCAACCGCAAAGAACGCATGTGATCTTTAGTCGATCGCCGCCGCCGCCACCGTTACTGTGACTTGTGAGGAGACTTGTTTACACGAGACATATGGCCGGGCGCATATTTAATCCGTTCCCGGTTATGTCCCCATCGATCTCGGCGACGACCGCCGCCGCCGACAAGAATCAGAAGCTGCTGGCAGCAGTCCCGACCTGAAGGCCGGTTGTTTAATAGCTGACAATAAAAATAAATCGTCGCTACAATCAAAATATCGGTCGGCTGGTTGTTGGTGGCAAACGAGACTGGTTTGTCGAAGATCCAGCCAACCGATCACGACGCGATCGGGACAGAATAATCCCAATTTTTGATATGTTTATGACTGTCGTTTGTTTAACAGATTGGAATGGGGGCGGCTGTGGATTGACATTTTGTATATTATGGATGATCTCCTTGCGATTTGGTTCAGAATTTTAAATCGACAAATGTGATCGATGGCATTTATGACGTTATAGAGTTTTTTTTTATATCTTGGAATCAACAGTTTTCGGAGTTCTAGCAGGTGCATTCCAGTAACAGAAACCTATTGATCATACTGACACTTTGATCACCAGTTTATCCCATGAAGAACTTGACACTGTAAGACAAGCTTGCACCGACTTTTATTTAAACAAATGCAGAACGGTAAGTTTTTCCAGCAATCCGGAACCAACTGGGCAGCCTTTGTAGAGTTCATTACAATTTGATTCACTTAGTCCATGTCCCCGTGCTTCCGAGTAAACTTCATCCAAATGGTCTGACTTGTATGGCCTACAAATGTAAACTTCCTTAGTAAAGAAAATCACTTCTTCCCACGAGCTCACGATACTCACGTAAATATCACATCCAGCACTTCGCCGAACAGTCCATTATGGCTGAGTGGCGTTTCGGCGACTTCACATATCGTCCTGAGCACACATTCCCGTCCACTAGTGCTCACCGAATCCAACAACTTCTCCAGCAGCCGATACAGCTGCGCTTGACTGTTATTCACCAGGTCGTTGTTGAGTCGATTCTTGAAAACGCTGGTCGGAACGGGCCAAACGATGGTCGACGGAATGGCATAGTTCGCTTGCACGTTCAAACCCAGGTTCAAACTCCGCAGCAGCCTGTGAGCCCATCGAACCGGATAGGCTGCACCGAAGACAATCTTTACCACGGCTCCGTTCGGCTTGAAGATAAGCCACCGCTTGGCACGCTCGTGTGTTGTTCCGCTAGCGGGTGATAACAGGTCTGTGTCATTTCCGGCGTAACACGTTTGCAGCACTACCAGGACGAGCAAGCACTTTGCCAAATTGCACATGGTGAAGCAGTTTGAGCTTGAGGGTTTTTGATTATTTGGCCGAACAATTTGATCACTACGCGACAGTATCTTATATTTTTCGAGTTTTATGAGGATTCATTGAAATTCGTGGAGGGGAATTTTGAACTGTCGAACTTCTCACATCAGTTGCTTCAACCACAAGAAAACACCAAAAAATTCCAATCCACCAAAGCCCCATTGATTATCATGGTCGCGAATAAAAAAGATATCCATCAACCGAACCGTGGCGATAGAGCCACTTGACGGCATAGTGTCAATTGGCTGCTGATTGGAATTATTTTGATAGGTGTCTAAGAAAAAGCCTCTAAGAATTGTGTTCGGAATAGTCAGCTAGTATTGTGCCTATCTGATTAACGAGTTAGTGATCAATGCATCAATTCCAGTCCATTCTTAAAAGAATACCAGGGTGGCATTTTCTAATTAGCACTAATCTAAATTAAGACAACTGATGAGTGTTTTAAAAACAGCTTAAAAATAAAACACATTACGATGCATGTCTAACACACATGATATGATTAGCGTACTTTTGAGATATTGGAAAGCTTCCCAAAATTTGAAGTTGTTGGAAAATTTCCACTACTATCTACATACAACCCTCAATAACATTTTTGGAAGCATCTAATTAGCACATAAAATGGCCACGGTTATAAGAAAATCGTTGAGTTATATTGGATGACAATAAGAAGAGCTTCCATGTTTTTTTTCTGATACACTAAATCAGAGGTGCTCAAACTGGGGCCCTCGAAGTTCATGAGTGCGGCCCGTATAGAAAATTAGAAAAAAGATACTGATCCAATTTCATACAATTGATAAGGCCGTTACAAATATTTATTTCACTTTTTGTCCCACCACTCTTTGACTGGTCGAGGGGGGGGGGATAAAAATAATAAAGCATTTAATTTGAAAAATATTAAAAACTCATCGGATTTGTTAAAGAGTTTCGAGCAAGACCCGAAATTTTGATAAATATTTTTTGCCTGCCCCCTCAAAATGCAAAATCCAGCCAAAAATTGTTGAAGGGGGGGGGGGGGGGGGAGACAAAAAGTCAAAATAAAATTTTTATCAGCCTAAGTACAAGGAAAATGCTGGCTATTTGGCGCAATACAGATCCCATTGAGATCACTAGCCTCTGCCAAGCATTATCCTATCCTTGAATCCGCGTGGCACCGGCCGAGCTACGAGCAACCTTAGGGATGATGGGGTAATCACAGGCTAATCGACGTCCGAGTGTCAGGGAAGGACATTAAGCTCTACTGTGCACTATAGTCCTCCGGAAAGTAGGAAGTTGGCATGCCATATAATATATGCGTACATGGTCATTTTTCACAAAATTGACAATAACTCAGGAAAGAAAAAAAAATTGCATTTCATAATTTTCAGCGATAAAAACTTATGAAACTGCCTTCGCAATTTTTTTTTATTTGCCGTGTATTCGGGCATAGTTTTTCCGGGTTTTCTTTATGAATTTTCTTAACGGTAGAAAATATTGTAGAAAACATTTACCACTTTATATTATTTTTTTCAGATTCCTGCTTTCATTTTCTAAAAAAAAAACTTTGTTTCTTCGATGCTTCGTTCTTGATTTATGATTTTTCAAAGTTAATAGTGTCAGGGAAAAAAAATCCACCGGAGTTTTCCGAGAAAATGGGCGACTCTGAATTTTTCTCAATTTTTTTTTTGTTCATATATCCATGATCCCTGCCTGTGGAAAAAGATTCATTAAAATCTGAGACCCTTCGGCCCAATTTGTACAATAATAAAAAAAAATATCCCCAAACAGCTTCTACCGTGATGAGCGAAATGCAGAGGAGCGTGATCGTTTGGTGGCCGATCGACGCAAGCATGTGCACTGTGCAGGTTGAGGATCATGAACCGATTCTTCAGCTTCAGCATAATAAAACACTCCGGAAGCACTGATGATGTCAAGGACGCATTCTACGCATAGCTCGAACACGAATACGACCGCTGCCCAAGCCGCGACATCAAACTCATCAAAGGAGAACTAAACGTTCAAATAGGCCAGGAGGAGAAATTCAGACCGACGATTGGAAAGATCAACGACCACCAACTGACGAACGAAAACGGTCTACGACTCATTGATTTCGCTGCCTCCAAAAATAAAGCCATATCTACCACCTTTTTTCAATACAGACTTCCTTATCGTTACACCTGGAGATACCCACAGCAAACAGAATCGCAAATCGACCACGTTATGATTGACGGACGGCACTTTTCCGACATTATCGACGTCAGGACCTAACGTGGCGCTAGCATCGACTACGACCGCTACCTGGTGATGGTCAAACTGCGCCCAAAACTCTCCGTCATCAACAATATACGGTACCGGCTACCGCCACGGTAGAACCTAGAACGACTGAAACAACCGAATGTCGCCTCAGCATACGCGCAGAATCTCGAGGCCGTGTTGCCAGAGCTCGATGAGGCCCTTCTAGAGGACTGCTGGAGTACAGCAAAAGCAGCCATCAACGACGCAGTCGAGAGCACCATCGGATACGTGAAACGGAATCGACGGAACGAATGGTTCGACGAAGAGAGAAGAACGCAGCGAGGGCGGTAATGCTGCAGCAAGGCACTCGACAGAACGTGGAACGTTACAAACAGAAGCGGAAACACCAGACCCGCCTCTTTCGAGAGGAAAAGCGCCGCCTGGAAGAAGCGGAGTGTGAAGAAATGGAACTGCTGTGCCGTTCTCCAGAAACACGGAAGTTCTATCAGAAGCTCAACGCATCCCGCAACGGCTTCGGGCCACGAGCCGAAATATGCAGGAATAAAGACGGAGGCCTCTTGACGGACGGACGTGAGGTGATCGAAAGGTGAAATCAGCACTTCGACGAGCACCTGAATGGCGTGGAGAATGTAGGCACGGGAGCCCAAGGAAACGGAGGAAACGACTATGTTGGTGCAGCAGAGGACGGGAACGAACCAACTCCCACGCCGAGGGAAGTTAAGGATGCCATTCACCAGCTCAAAACCAACAAAGCAGCTGGTAATGACGGTATCGCAGCTGAACTCATCAAGATGGGCCCAGAAAAGTTGGCCAGGATCTGGGAAACCGAACAACTACCGGAGGAGTGGAAGGAAGAGGTAATCTGTCCCATTCACAAGAAAGGCGACCATTTGGGATGTGATAACTTCAGGGCGATCACTATTTTGAATGCTGCCTACAAAGTGCTATCCTAGATCATCTTCCGCCATCTGTCACCTAAAACGAATGAGTTCGTGGGAAGTTATCAAGCCGGCTTCATCGACGGCCGGCCGACAACGGATCAGATCTTTACCGTACGGCAAACCCTCCAGAAATGTCGTGAACACCAGGTCCAAACGCATCACCTGTTCATCGACTTCAAAGAGGCATACGACAGTATCGACCGCGCAGAGCTATGGAGAATCATGTACGAAAACGGCTTTCCTGGGAAGCTGACTAGACTGATTAAAGCAACGATGTACGGTGTGCAAAACTGCGTAAGGGTTTCGGGTGAACTATCCGGTTCATTCGAATCTCGCCGGGGACTGTGACAAGGTGACGGACTCTCATGCCTATTATTCAACATCGCTCTGGAAGGTGTGATGCGAAGAGCCGGGCTCAACAGCCGGGGAAAGATTTTCACAAAATCCGGTCAATTTGTGTGCTTTGCGGACGACATGGACATTATCGCTAGAACATTTGGAACGGTGGAAGAGCTGTACACCCGCCTGAAACGCGAAGCAGCAAAGGTCGGACTGGTGGTGAATGCCTCAAAAACAAAGTACGTGCTGGTAGGCGGAACCGAACACGACCGGATCCGTCTGGGTAGTAGTGTTACGATAGACGGGGATACTTTCGAGGTGGTGGAGGAATTCGTCTACCTCGGATCCTTACTGACGGCTGACAACAACGTGAGTCGTGAAATACGAAAGCGCATCATCAGCGGAAGTCGGGACTACTACGGGCTCCAGAAGAAACTGTGGTCGAAAACGATTCACTCACGCACCAAATGCACCATGTACAAGACCATATAATAAGACCGGTGGTCCTCTACGGGCACGAAACATGGACCATGCTCGAGGAGGACCTGCAAACAATCGGATTTTTCGAGCGACGCGTGCTAAGGACGATCTTCGGCGGTGTGGCGGAGAAGGATGAACCACGAGATCGCTGCACTTTACGGCGAACCCAGCATCCAGAAGGTGGCCAAAGCCGGGGTCGTGACTTCGCCGTGCGTCCGTACAACGACTACCGCGAATGGGCCGGCCTAGGACGGATAATTGACTTCAGCCAGCTCGGTGAAGTGGGTGCCCTGTTGGCGCAGGTTTACGAATCTCCAGACGATGTGGATCTGTGGCCCGGTGGTGTGCTGGAACCTCCAGCGGAGGGAGCCGTTGTGGGTCCGACGTTCGTTGCCTTGCTGTCCGCCGGTTACACTCGCTACAAGCGTACCGATCGGTACTACTTCACCAACGGTCCAGAGGTAAATCCGGGTGCTTTCACTCTGCAGCAGCTGGTCGAGCTGAGGCGCACCACGCTGGCCAGCATCATCTGTGCCAATGCGGATCACAAGGAGGACTTCTATCAAGCCCCGGAAGAATCAGTTGACAGCCACTATTCGCAGCGTTCGGTCGTGCTTTTTCTCAGGTGCTTCGTATCGATCAGAATGAGTGTGATCCGTAGAAACACTCTGGTGGTAGATTTTAGTGTTCTGCCTTCGCATCCAGAAGTTGGGAAAGTCCAGCAGTTCCTGGAACACGAAATCAAGCTGAACCTATCGGATGTTAAGGGTGTACAGTTCCACAACACTCGAAAATGAGTGTAGTGTAGGTAATCAAAATTTGAACCAAATTGTGGCTTTCCGAAGCAGTGCAAATTTTAAGTGATTTTTTCTCCCACATGGAAATAATTTACTACGGCAAAATCGTATGTACATGAAAGCCACGGGTATAAGCTTTCTGTTAAATGGTAAAAAGTTTGTATTTGCACCGAATTTCATTGAAATATTCGCTTTTCATCAACAATGGTTTTAATCATAATTTGAACCAATTTTAATCTTAATTTGAACTACTGGCGGCAGCAGCTCGAGCAATTCACAAAACAGTCAATTCCATGCTCAACAATGAAAAATCACATGAATCTGCTAATTCTCATACCTATTTTTCATTAGGCAGTGGAATCCCAACTCAGGATGTTCGAAATTCTTTAGGAATTTGGAAACTAAATTTGGAATTTTTCATCCCCCAAGAGTAAACAAAGCAACCACTAGCGCAATCTACAGGCCAACACTAGAAGCTCACCCCCGTTTACTAGTTCAAATTTAGATTACAAATGGTTCAACTTAAGATAACATTCTCCAAGTAAGAATCACTTAAATTTGATAATTTCATGACAAATTATGCGGAATATTATTCGGTTGGTCGATTCTACGATAAATAAGCTTCCATTTGACGTGTTCACATATTGCGTGTGATACAATGCATGAGCTGTACGAGTGCACCGAAAATGTGCTTTCTGTTGGAGGAAATGGGTGAAATCACAGTGATTTTTCAATTGCCTGTTTTCCATGACAAAAACGCTTTTTTCAATGCTTTTTAAGTCCATGTTATCAGGTTATATTACGGAAAGCTGTTTAACATCTTTTTCGGGACAATATTTGCCTGAAAAGTACTTCGTTTTAATGAATTTTGAAATGGTTCAAATTAAGATTACAATTTGACTAGTTCAAAGTTTGATTTCTTACCCTACATCGAAATGGTGGACAGTAATACTGCGCAGCGTTATGTAAGCGCACACAATATTAAGCGACTGTTTGCTTGTAAAGGCAAGCTGTTCAAAATTCCAATGTTCGTGGACAGCGAGACAGTTAGTGTACGAGTACACGATCTTCCTCCGTCTGTACCACACATCACGGTGGCCAATTTCATGATGCAGTTCGGAGATGTGCTTTCGGTACAAAACGAACGTTGGCGGTTTTACTTTCCCGGATTGCCGAACGGAGTTCGAGTGCTGCAAATGAGAATAAAGCATCCCATTCCGTCCTACCTCACGATCGCAAATGAGGTCTGCTTTGTTGAGCACCCGAACCAAATCCGCACCTGCAGGCGGTGTGGCCTATCTGCACACCCGAATCAGAAATGTGTGGAGATATCCATCCCCGACAAAATCAAAACAGCGTCATCCGTAGCAACAATACCACCAAGCCAGCAAATATTCAGTGAGGCTGATTTCCCGCCGATAAGCATCGATCTAACGCAGTCTGACGAGGTCATCGAGACATCGGCGAATAGCGAGCGCACACATCCCGAGCTAGATTGTACATCGAAAACCGTACCATCGAGCGCAGTGGATCAAGCAGAGCAGCACACTCAGCCAAATAACCTTAAGATTTCCATAAGGCCCAACTTATGAAACGGCCTTTAAATAATTCATAATGATTCGGATGAATTTCATAAGGTCACTCTATGACGTAAAATCGTCTCACAGCTTGGCTTTTATTCATGTTTAGCAACATGGTATTCTTAAGCGTCGGTAGCCGTGTGGATAAAACACGGGCTCGGTGATCCCGACGTTCATGGATCGAATCCAGTCTGCATCATTTTAAGATTTTTTTGTTCTTTTCATAAGTCTATCTTATGAAATATGTCATAGCAAGCACGAACAATTTTCATAAGGTATTCTTATGTCATCCATAAGAATTAGTTATAGCAAATTTTCATAAGGTATTTCGATGAATTTCGCTAGTTTTTTTCGCTGAGTGCACAATACTAACGAAGACAACGACGACGATGACGATGATAACGACGACGAGGATGCGAACGACAGTTCATCTTCCCCATACGAAGCCAATGATGGTAGCAACAAGCGACGGCTGTCAACGAAGCACGGCAAAGAAAAGAAGAAAATTTGTTGTAGCATGGAATCGCAGAGTAGCTGTGATTCCGTTTCGCCTCTTATTTCTAATAAGAAAAATAGTAATTGGTCCCGTAATGCCTAGGTGCGCATGGACCTACAAATAAATAAACTAATGAAAAAAAAAAGCCCCGGAAGCGTTCCTGCAGTCGAGCAGCAATAACGTTCCCATCCCTTGTGTCAACTATCCCAACGTGAATTTGGGATTGTGGGCAGAGGGAGGATTTTAAATCTGTTGGTATTATTGTGTAAATGTTCTCGAAGTTGTATCATTGTCTGATGATTCTGTGTTGTTTTTTGTTTGAAATTTGTATTTTTGTTTGTAAAAATATAGTTTTCACTTTTAGTGTTTCAAAAGATACGGTGGGCAGTGCATGTTGCAAGTATGCCAGACAACAACCCTGCAAATCTGGTGTTTGCAACTGATCCGGTTGGCACAAGAAGGCGTCGAGCGCAGAGAGCACGATGGGCGGACCAGGTGGAGCGTGACCTGGCGAGCATTGGGTGCGACCGAGGATGGAGAGCGGGAGCCACAAACCGAGTATTGTGGCGTAATATTGTTTATTATGTCTTAATCATGTTGAACAATTAAATGTATGTATGTATTTGTTTTCGTGGTGGAAAATGTTTTGGAATCTCTGGAATAAATTCTAAAGAGAATTATTGAAAATTTACTAAATAAACCCTTACATGAATTTCTGGAAAGACTTCTCGTAAAAATGTGTGTAAAAAATTATGGTAAAATTTCTAACAGAATCCAGGGAAGTTTTTTAGAAGAATTCAATAATAAATTTTTAGAGGATCCCCTGAAGAAAATTGTACAATTTCTATTTTTGATACAGTTCATTGAAATGTTCTGAAAGAACAAAGACACCGTCTTGAACCAGAGGTTGTACAGACTGAATGAAACTTTACACTAGACAACGGACACGACACACATTACGAGCACTAGTGGAAACGAGGAAGAAACAGTTCTTGCGAAATGCTTGATGATTCGGAGCAGGAATCGAACCTTCACCACATGGGATGGTACGGTTACATACATGGTGACGCTATAAAGGAGTTTTTACATCAACTTATGATGCAATCTCTAGAAACTTGTGGAGAAATTCTAAAGGAAACTTCGATGTCCTAAAGGAATTCCTGGAAGAATTTCTGAAGACATACCAGGTATATTTTCCACAGGAACCCATGGAGCAGTTTCTGAAAATATTCATGGATGGTGTTCTAAATTAATCCTTCCATAAATTTGTAGAGGAATCTGTTTCAGAATTTCCGAAGTAATAACTAAAAGATTTCTGAAGAAATTCATGGAGGAATTTCTGAAGCAACCCATGTCAGATTTCTGAAAGAATCTTTTGTGAAGTTTCGTAGGAATAGATAGTTAAATACCTGAACTAAACCCTGTACGAAAATAATTAAATCACTGCAGAAAATTTCCGAATAGATGTTCATATAGATATATTTTCAAGAGTCCATAGAAGAATACCTGAGGGAACTTGCAGGGTAATCCTTAAATAAATTTCTAAAGAAGTCCGTTTTTAAATTTTTGACAGATTTTATAGAATTTCTGAAATATTCATTCAGTGAAATCCGATATCACAGAGTTGTTTTTGCACATTAAACTGTCCCAAAAAAATCATGAAGCATTTTTGTAGAACATTTCGATTTTCTAAAAAATCGTTCAGAGGGTCTGCCAGGATTGCTAAAAAATCTAATTTTTTAGCATTTTCCATCAAAATTTACTAAAAAAATACATGTAATATGTTTTATTTTTAACCATGAAAGTTTTATCTGATAGTAGTATTCATATGCGTCATTTCTCTTTAAAAAGGATTTAAAATATTCGAAAAAATATTTCTTTTGGAATTTTTATGAATAAGGGTCATTTTTCAAAAATTTCTCTGGCGGAACTTCTAAACCATTCTTTAGAAAATCGGAATGTTTTACAAAAATGCTTCAAATATGCGTATATTTCATTTAATAGTTGAGCACCTTGACTTTTCGAACATCGTTTTTTTTGGACAGCCTATTGCACATGTGAGATGATTGGCATCCTAATACGAAGACGGAAAAAATATTCAAGGTGTTTTTCTTTGTTTAAGGTCGAGAAATACGCATGGAAGCACAATTTTAGTTTGCGCAACAAAGTGCAGAATGAAGATTTTTACAGCACGAGTTTTACATTTATCCAACGAGGCTAGCCGAGTTGGATAATTACGAAGGGTACCGTAAAAATCTTCACGGATTACTTCAGAATTTTATTCAAGGATTACCCTGCAAGTTCCCTCACGTATTCTTCTACGGACTCTTAAAAAATATATCTATGTGAACCTCTATTCGCATGGCCCACATTATCGTCAGAGTAATAAAAACACTAATCTATCACCTTACGCCTGGTATCCACGCGTCAATGTGTGAATCCTCTGCCAATCATATCCCACCAACACTCCAACATTCGCATGATTTTGTGCAGACGCAGAGGTATATTCGGTCTGCTGTGGATTCAAATGATTACGATCATCACTTCCTCTCCTTCCCCACATTGACCTGCAACCTGACGTGGCAGGCGTCAATGTCACCTAAAAATAGAAGATCACCAACGCTCATACACTGAAGATGCCTGCTAGTCCCCATCAGATATCTCATTGGTTCCTTGTGAGAGTGTAGCTGATCTGGCGATACTGGAGTAGCATCCACGAGTGGTCAATCAAGCTCAAGCTCGATTTCGAAATGTTTTCACCGTTGCGTTGAAAGAAATACCTATATCTACATCATACAAAGGACATAAAAGTAATTCCTGTCAAAATGCCATCCTCTCAGTGCTCACTTTAAGGTTCCTAATACTTTACGGCACCTGCACCAGAATAAATTAATCCGACTCCCCAATTCCTTTTTCACGGTTGTGATTGTACGGTCCAAAGCGCAAAGCTGAAGGACACATTTCGTTCTGAAGCTCCCCATTGCTCGGTTTGTGGAGCTGTCGCCGTGAGTTGGATCGGCAAATGCAATGAAGATGATGAGTTTCGTCCTCTTTCGTTTACGTTGTCAAGTCACAATCGAGGCAGTTTCAGTTTGTGCGTTTGACCATGTGTAGGCATCCCACGAAAGTAGCTGGATGGGATTGGGTCTGGGTGTGAGATTGTAAACATTCGAAAGCCTCGACCATCCCTAACCGGCAGATGAGAATCTTCGGGGAGGAACACTGTAATTTACTCCCCGGGTCGAGCGAGTGAGTTATGCTTTCAAAATAATATGCTACGCGCCGTCCAAACTTTTCCGCCAATATGTTGCGCAGTTTGCCGAGGAGACTGTGTCCCTCTTCTTGTCAGTTTCTGACTGTGACCTGACGGACAGCTTGGACAGCCATGTCCGGTTGGGAAGGGACGAGTTTTCAGCGCATTCGTTGTGCAGATGCGCTGTAGAACCAAATGGAGACGAAGCTGACGGAGAGCAGCAAATTCTGCGGGACGGAAGAGGCTCAAATTAGAATGCCAGTCGAGCGACGGAAAACAAGTGACATGTAAAATATAAGTTTTTGGGCGTTGTGGCATCGCAAAAGAGTGATTGCATTCTGGTGAAGAGTTATTATCTGGAACGGCAAGATTTATATAGTGCTTATGAGAATATTCTGAAAGACTCAACATTTTGAGCCGATACTGAAGGCGCCAAGATCAAAATTTTCTCAAACGTCATAAACTGTCAAACAATTAGCTTGTCATTCACGGCTCACAATTATTGATAGACCGTAAAACAGAAGCGATCAAAATCGTCGCCGTCGTTTGACTGCGAGTTGCGTCTTAATCCCCATTGACGAATGACGAAAATGGAGTGGACTAAACTGGTTAATGGTTAGAGGGTGTCAGTCAGTCGTCGTCGTCGTCGTAGCGGGTTTAGAGAAATTTGTCGTCGAATCTGGTTCTGTTGACGATGACTGTGCGGAATCTACTCCCCAGATCGAGCAGCGCGTGTTTGTCACTAATGAGGTGACAGCGAAACGAACAAATTAACACCGCGGTCGTAAACAAAAACCGCTACTGTGGAAAGCAGATGCTCTGTCAATATATGGTGGTGGATTTAGATGTTATATTTTGGAGATTTATTTGCTAAAGAAAGTAACTCCAATGACACTATAATCTCTGTTAACGCCAGTGTTTCCCAAAGTGGTCAAAAAAAGAAATCAACACTCTACTACTAATACTAATATTCTACTCTACTACTAATCCTACGGTAGCTTAAGTTATGGGTAATCCACCTATACCACTGCCAAGGAGATTTGCTAAATACTGGTCAACAAATATTTGAACAGAAAAAGATATGTAGCTACTAAAGAATCCTTTGAAAAATAAGCCCGACATTGCAAAACAGCTCAAATTCCTTCTCGACTATACCCAACAGATCAAAAACAACTTTGTCCACGTGGCGAAAAACATGCGTTTTCCCTTCTTCCACCGCCACTGTCTCCCCTTTAAATCACACGTCCCGAGGGGCCACCAGGAACAGAAGCACTAAGTAATTGTATTTATGTGCGTTAAGTCGCTCGTAAAAATCATATGCCAATAATATGCAATAAAAATCATAAATATGTGCACAACGGCAGCGGCGGCGGTTACGTGTGTTATATTCCTCCTAGAGGCAGACACACCGCACCGCCAGGAAAATAAGCGACTGGTGCGTGACCTGGTTGACTGACTGCCTGGCAAAGGTTCTCCCCTGGTCTGGTTTTTACCCTTCACATACCGAAGGCTAAGAGACACATTTCTTCAGCAGAGGATGTTTGTCTTGTGGAATTCCTAAGCAGAGGTTTTTGGGGGGAAAAGAGGCCAATTTTAATCATACTATCGCTTTGGAGGACGCTTTTTGATTGCAAAATGTTTTGCGACACACGGTAGTGTCTGGTTGCGTTTGCGTTTGTCTCGGATCGAGTTAGGGTAAATCGTGCGAGAATGGAATATTTCCCAACGGGGCAATATGTTACACCTGGTTTCCGGAGACAGGGGTAGAAAAAAAAAACAGTGACACATTTGAATTCAATTGATCATATTTTCAGCATTTGCGACACTGCAGCGCTGTTAAGGACAAACGTCTTGAAATCCAGCTTCAACAGTGCATCAGAACTTCAAAAACACAAATCTCAAGAAGCAAGCTTTACACAACAGTGCATTTCATTATTCTGTTCTTGCTCACTCGTAATAATCTTAAAATAAGAAGATCAGGTGCGCTGTTTTTGTTCACGAAGAGATTTGTGCCCTCGAAATCGTGAGTAGGTGCCAAAGTCGGCCATTGTGGCGGCCATTTCGGGATTTTAACAAGCCTGTCCTTAAATGCTCTGCTCTGCTCTGCTCTGCTCTGCTCTGCTCTGCTCTGCTCTGCTCTGCTCTGCTCTGCTCTGCTCTGCTCTGCTCTGCTCTGCTCTGCTCTGCTCTGCTCTGCTCTGCTCTGCTCTGCTCTGCTCTGCTCTGCTCTGCTCTGCTCTGCTCTGCTCTGCTCTGCTCTGCTCTGCTCTGCTCTGCTCTGCTCTGCTCTGCTCTGCTCTGCTCTGCTCTGCTCTGCTCTGCTCTGCTCTGCTCTGCTCTGCTCTGCTCTGCTCTGCTCTGCTCTGCTCTGCTCTGCTCTGCTCTGCTCTGCTCTGCTCTGCTCTGCTCTGCTCTGCTCTGCTCTGCTCTGCTCTGCTCTGCTCTGCTCTGCTCTGCTCTGCTCTGCTCTGCTCTGCTCTGCTCTGCTCTGCTCTGCTCTGCTCTGCTCTGCTCTGCTCTGCTCTGCTCTGCTCTGCTCTGCTCTGCTCTGCTCTGCTCTGCTCTGCTCTGCTCTGCTCTGCTCTGCTCTGCTCTGCTCTGCTCTGCTCTGCTCTGCTCTGCTCTGCTCTGCTCTGCTCTGCTCTGCTCTGCTCTGCTCTGCTCTGCTCTGCTCTGCTCTGCTCTGCTCTGCTCTGCTCTGCTCTGCTCTGCTCTGCTCTGCTCTGCTCTGCTCTGCTCTGCTCTGCTCTGCTCTGCTCTGCTCTGCTCTGCTCTGCTCTGCTCTGCTCTGCTCTGCTCTGCTCTGCTCTGCTCTGCTCTGCTCTGCTCTGCTCTGCTCTGCTCTGCTCTGCTCTGCTCTGCTCTGCTCTGCTCTGCTCTGCTCTGCTCTGCTCTGCTCTGCTCTGCTCTGCTCTGCTCTGCTCTGCTCTGCTCTGCTCTGCTCTGCTCTGCTCTGCTCTGCTCTGCTCTGCTCTGCTCTGCTCTGCTCTGCTCTGCTCTGCTCTGCTCTGCTCTGCTCTGCTCTGCTCTGCTCTGCTCTGCTCTGCTCTGCTCTGCTCTGCTCTGCTCTGCTCTGCTCTGCTCTGCTCTGCTCTGCTCTGCTCTGCTCTGCTCTGCTCTGCTCTGCTCTGCTCTGCTCTGCTCTGCTCTGCTCTGCTCTGCTCTGCTCTGCTCTGCTCTGCTCTGCTCTGCTCTGCTCTGCTCTGCTCTGCTCTGCTCTGCTCTGCTCTGCTCTGCTCTGCTCTGCTCTGCTCTGCTCTGCTCTGCTCTGCTCTGCTCTGCTCTGCTCTGCTCTGCTCTGCTCTGCTCTGCTCTGCTCTGCTCTGCTCTGCTCTGCTCTGCTCTGCTCTGCTCTGCTCTGCTCTGCTCTGCTCTGCTCTGCTCTGCTCTGCTCTGCTCTGCTCTGCTCTGCTCTGCTCTGCTCTGCTCTGCTCTGCTCTGCTCTGCTCTGCTCTGCTCTGCTCTGCTCTGCTCTGCTCTGCTCTGCTCTGCTCTGCTCTGCTCTGCTCTGCTCTGCTCTGCTCTGCTCTGCTCTGCTCTGCTCTGCTCTGCTCTGCTCTGCTCTGCTCTGCTCTGCTCTGCTCTGCTCTGCTCTGCTCTGCTCTGCTCTGCTCTGCTCTGCTCTGCTCTGCTCTGCTCTGCTCTGCTCTGCTCTGCTCTGCTCTGCTCTGCTCTGCTCTGCTCTGCTCTGCTCTGCTCTGCTCTGCTCTGCTCTGCTCTGCTCTGCTCTGCTCTGCTCTGCTCTGCTCTGCTCTGCTCTGCTCTGCTCTGCTCTGCTCTGCTCTGCTCTGCTCTGCTCTGCTCTGCTCTGCTCTGCTCTGCTCTGCTCTGCTCTGCTCTGCTCTGCTCTGCTCTGCTCTGCTCTGCTCTGCTCTGCTCTGCTCTGCTCTGCTCTGCTCTGCTCTGCTCTGCTCGCAAAAAAAAGATGGAAGGAGGCTACGACTCAACTTTTATGTAAATTTAATAGATGTGTACACTACTATACTATTGTATACTATTGTATCTTCGAACTGATGGTTTGTTTTACATTTTTATTCTTTCGTCGGAAAATGTGCTGCAATAGCATAGAGCAGCTTGATATCGAAACAACCATCAGCATCTTACGTATTAATGTGTCCCATTCAAGTAAGCCAAAGATATCGTCCACTCTGAAGTCCTAAGAAAATAATTAACTGTCCATCAAAGCGTATTCAACCCCACAACAACTTCGATGCCAGTTCAGCCGTATAGAAAGCAAGTCAGAGGGACATCACTTGGACCGAAAATCGAAGTGTTTATCACTCGTTCGGCAGCTTGACCCATCAGGTTCACCCCAACCGACGCGTCGTCGTCACCACTTGGACTTTCACGTCACGTTCCTCGCTTCCTCCCGCCTTCATCATCATCGGCAGCCAGCATGCGGGTTGAGGTTTATCGATTCGCTTGAACCTGCCAGGCTTGAGGCTTAAATAAATACTCATTTAATTGCTCGCAACATCACCCTCCGGCTCGGGCGGACGCAGAAGTGATAGATGACCGAAGCTCCGTTCGGCTTGACATCTTCTCGGGGGTCTTCCGGTCAACCGGTGCCGGTGTCGGTGGTAGTGTGCAACTGCTTGACCAAAGAGATTGATTGGAACTGTCAACCGGGCTAAATGAGTCGGAAAATGTAAAATTAAAACTACCATCTCGCACCCTCAAAACGGGAAATTCTATGGGAGTGGGTGGAGAAGGATACCATCTGCACTGACGATTTCGGATCATTTAGGGGATTTTTTTTCCTCGGGTTCATGTTTCGTCGCCATGAGAACACGTGTAATTACAAAATTAAGGCTTCGACCGGTGGTTGTTCGTGGTATTCGCGGAACTGAAAAAAAAAACAAAAATAAATTACCACTCATAATGGGGTGATTATGTTAATTTCGCCTTAATTAATTCTTTTCTTGAGTCATCTATCCTTGGGTGAGGGGACGCATTGTGGTGTGGCGAAATTTTCTTTATTGTTTTGGGCGGACTTTACCGGGCTGGCCAAGGTGAGCCCAAGTGTCAGGAAGATGGATCTCTAAATTGCTGCTCGTTTGTTCGCATGGACTTCGTCGCCGTCGCCTTTGTTGAAGCGAAGATGTCTTGTGGACATATGCCTGATGGGAAAACCGGAAGACATTTAAGTGGGAAACAGATTTTTTCAATTACACGATAATCAGCGTAATTTAGAAGAATCGCAGTGTGCCGCGCGCGAAGACGGATGGAAAATTTTTACGTGCTGCGTTTTTGTCGTGCTGATTGTCAAAACTTTTATTCAATTCGACGGATAGTGAAAATTTTTGTTTGGAGAATTTCTTTTTTTGAGTTCTATAACTAATTGTGTCGGTTTTGTTGGCTTGGGTAGCGTGTTTATTTCGCAAAGGTCTTCGTGTAATGGGATGATAACGTTAACGGAAGTCGAATCGGTCAGGAGTGATGGTGTGTGCGAGGAGGGAAACTTTCAAAAAAGATAGATTGTGGGTGTTGGTGCGACTAGGAGTGCCTTGATGGTTCTGATGTGTTCTATGTTCCATCCATGACAGTGATGCCAATTCCAGCAAATGGGTGAGATCTGACCATTTTTTTAATACATCATTATCGACCATTTACATTTTTCGTCCGCTTCGGGTTCGTGCAATGGATGTACTGGGCTGATAACTAATTCGAATCAGTCTAATAATGGTGTATCTGAACGTTGGAGGATTGCGTCAGTCTTGTCGAGAAGTCAGAGATAAGTCTCCAATCTTTTTGTTTTGGTATCCGACAATCCTCATAACTGTGGTCTAGGGCTGTACTACCTACGAAATCTGTGTGACTTGCTTAATGCTTATGTTTTCTTTTTCAGTGGTAACCAGGTAAATGATTAAACCATAACAATTTCTCATACGCTTTTTCGCCAAGGAAAGCACCCCAATAAACCCTATCCAATTTCCAACTCCAGATATCTATGAAGTGGGCCAAGTTCTTGGACATATTCTGAGTAGATATCTAATCAACATTTCCTCCCCATCCCCGCTGATCGTAAGGACCTGGCCAGGTGTCGAGAGTTTGTTAAATGAAAGGTTTGTCAAGTCCCAGGCAGCTTTTCTGGCGCATTAAACGTCTCTATCGACAGCCACCCCAGGATGTGTACGGTCGGCTATGCTATGCTATGCTATGCTATGCTATGCTACACGATAATCAGCGTAATTTAGAACACTTGGTAGGTTTGCTTAGAGTTTTCATGTCGAGCTTGATGATGCAAACGTGTCGATCATGCTGATAATAAACCAAAACAATGAACAATGAATCGGTTATAATTAAATAACTTTTTCACAAGCATCCAATAGTGATACGGTCTTTGAAGGAATGATTCATGGATAAAATATCTACAAGGAGCGTTGATCGATTTGAATTAGGGAAACAAAGAGCAACCTCTGGATCTTTTTTTTTATCAAGAATGACATTGCAAACTTTGAAAAGCTTGTGCAAAATTAGAGTTTCACCGAATATGCTGAAACTTTGCACATTTTATATGCGATCTAAGTGGAGTCCAAAACGTCTACTGGAGCGAGAATTAGGTTTTTGTCCCATGCTAATAATCATGCTGAGAGTGACGGGTGATTCCCGGTCGGTCCAGGTCTTCGTGCCTGCCACACGATATTCACATGCAAAATGGTCATTGGCAAAGTAAACTCTCAACTATTAACTGGGTGAAGAAGTACTCATAGAATGCTAAACTGATACGAAGAAGAACTGCTTCCACTCGGGTTCTGTTTTGAAACATCACCACTGCACAATGGTCTGAAGGCCGTATTTAACTGGAAAAAATGTTAACGCCTAAACTATGAGATTTAGCTATTCGGACTATCTATTATTTTGGGCAAGCTATGAAGAAAACTCTAATTAAGAATTTCTGAAGAGACTTCATCGAAATACAAAACTCTTGGAACTTTTTTATGGTGGAATTTTTTATGGAATCCGTTCAGAAAAAAACCTGCAGGAGTTCCTTCAAGGATTCCTCCCGGATTTCTTTCAAAAATTTCCTTGGAGTTCCCTCGGGGATTCCTCCTGGAAACTCTTTTACGATGCCTCCTGAAATTCCTTCGGGTATTCAGGAGTTCTTTAAGGGATTTCTCTAGAAATTCCTCCAGGGATTAATCCAAGGATTTCTATGATGTTTCCTCCAGTATAGTAGTTCTTTCATCGATTTCTTTAGAAATTCCTACAGGAATTAATCTCGAAGGCCCTTCAGAAATTCTTCCAGGGGTTTCCGGGCTTCATGCAGATGTTTCTTCAGAGATCCCGCCAGGATTTACTTCCAGCAGAATTCCTCCAGAAGATTCTTCAGGGATTCCAACAAAAGTTCATTCAGAGATTAGTCCAAGAGTTCCTTCTAAGATTCCTCCAGAAGTTCCTTAGAGGATTCCTCGAGGAGTTTCTGTAAGGATTCTTCCAGGATATCTTCCAGAGTTCTTCTTTCTCCTGGAGTTCTTTCGCTAATTTTTCCTGGAGGAATAACGGATGTCTCCAGGAATTAAATCAGAGTTTTCTCCAGAAGTTCCTCCAGGAGTTGCTTCAGCAGGGGCTCTTCTAGGAATTCCTTCAATTTCTTGGTATTATAATCAGGCATATTTTCAGGATTTACTTGAAGAATCTTTCTGGGATTCCTGTTGAAAATCAATCGAGGATTTTTCCGATAAACACTTCCACTTCCTGGTAAGTCCACCTATAAATCTTTCAAGGATTCCTCCTGGAATTCCTGCAGTGATTTCCCCTGGGATACCTGTTGGGGTCTCCAGTTAGCCTAGTGGTTAAGTCTATGGATCTCCAATCCGGAGACGGCGGGTTCAATTCCCGTCCCAGTCGGGAAAATGTTCTCGATTCCCTGGGCATAGTTGTAGCTGTAGCATTGTCCTCCCAACTAACAATCACTCATTTAACAAGCACATATATGATGAATTAATTCAGCATGATGCTGAATAACATTTGGATAATTTTCAGGCATAACCTTTGTTTGGGTTTTGTTCACACAAATTTGGAGAGAGTATAGAGCATAATGTTGTGTACGAACTGAACTGTTTGTTGTTAAAAGCATTTTACAAATAAATAGTAAAGCTGTTATTCAGCTTCAGCAAAAATGATTAAAAATTAATTAAATGTAAAAATTTTCAATTTCCACGTGAGTTTATAATTGGTACTTATGCTAAGAACAACTATTAGGGAACGTCCATAAATTACGTCACGCAAAAATAGACAGTTTTCAACCCCCCTTCCCCCTATGTTACACTTTTTGTATGGGACCTTTGAAAGTTTTGTATGGTTCTTCACACTTTGCTGAACCCCCTTCCCCCCTAAAAGCGTGACGTAATTTATGGACGCTCTCTTATGAAATAATAACTACACATAAATTTACTTTAATCAAGATTCGAACTCGAGACCCGTCGATTACCAGTTCTATGCCTTTCTATCTGCGCCATCCTAGAGATTCTCGTGGTTTAATAATGATCAAAGTTTGGCTCATATTCAGCAGTGGTGAATAATGTTCTGTTTATAATTAACAACTGAACAACACATTAGTTCAGTAGCTGTTCAGTAAAAACACGTGTTTTTCATCCTGTACTCTGAGTCGAAGTATAATGAAACGAAAGCGCTTTTTCGACTTCGAAAAACACATTATTCAGATACATGTGCTAATTTTTACATATGCCTAGCAAGAAGCAGAACAATGTTTTGTTAAACCATTGTTTAAAAGGAATTACTGCAAGACGAATGGAAATTTACTGAAACTCTTGAAAAGCGTTTTAAATTATCATTGTTGATACCAATACGAAAGGTTGAACATTGGCTACCTTTTCAATTGAAAAAGCATTTGTACAGTAATATCCCAAGCAACACGACTTGTTGCTAACCCAGTAACAGAAACCTTAGTGCAATTTATTCACTGCCGTATTACGGACGACAGAACACAATTGCTTCTTTTTTGAAACCCAAAAAGAGCAGATGCTGAATTCTTAGGCAACATAAACGAGGAGGAATGATAAAAAAGATGGGAAAAGATTTTGTCCAGACTCGAACCATGGACACCAGGAGTATTATCTACTTACCTTACATACTACACCAAAAGCTCTGTGAGAGAATCGATGCTCAACACACCATAAAAGCTACTGAAGTTACTTGTTACTTTATTGCACCTTCTTTGTCACAAGTTAGAGAACTGTCAAAATGAAAAGACGCTCAAGTTTTCTGTAACGCATATGGAACCTAATCTGAACAAACAAACCAGAGTTTGATGTTTCATGCATGTTGCATAACACATTTAATGTAAGCTGACTGTATTATCACTTGCGAGCAATACGTAAGCTCCGCCTCCACAGATCGATGTCAAACACGTGGTAATTTGTGATTTCTATGAAACAAAGCGCAACTTTACGGATTTCGGAGTTTAAATGCAACTCAATTGACAAGATGGAAGTTTCGTGTGCTTCTAGTGCAACTCATTTAGACCAAAGCATAGAAAGCCACAATCTGCATGATGTTGCAGGTGCTGCTTGGGATGTACAGCATAATTTTTTAAAAGACAATTACACCGTCTTCGACCTTGCGGCCACTACAGACTGAACAGTACAAACATTCGACAACGGACAACACATATAACACCCAGTGGCCCAGTGGAGAATTTTCCGTTTGACGAAAAGTTTTCCCCGACTGGAGCGGGAATCGAACCCACACTCCGAGGCTTACAAGACACCTAAACGACTGACGCCGCTAACCGCTCGGCCACGAAGCCCACCAATTCATTCGGTGATTCTTTTTGGATTTTTTTTTTGAGGATAACTCCCGGAAATCATTCGACGATTCCTTCTATATTTTTTATGGGATTCCTCCTTGAATTCCTTCGAAGTGTCCTCCTGGAATTCATCCGGGTATTTCTCCTTCAAATTCCTCTTTATATTCCTCCTGAAATTTATTCGATGATGCCTTCTGGAAATTCTTTGGAGATTCCTTAAATTCCTTCGAATAATCCTCATGGAATTTATTCGGCTATTCCTCCTGGAATTCTTTCAGAGAACCCTCCTGAAATTCCTTCGGAAGATTCCTCCACGATATCCTTCGATGATTCCTCCTAGAAATTCTTTGGAGATTCTTACTGGAGTTCTTGTGGGAGTTCATGCTGGAATTCCATTGGGGGTTCCTGGTGGGATTGCTTCAGGATTCCTGCTGGAATCGTAATGGGAATTTTTTTGGAGATTCTGGTTGGAACTCTTTTGCTATTCATGCTGGAATTTCTTTTGAATTCCTCCTCGAATTACTTCAGAGATTTTTTTTTTAATTCCTTTAGGGCAGAGATGGAAACACTCTCATCGTGAATCAACTCGCGAGTGAAAACCAACAAACGGTTTACTCACGGTGCCGAGAGTAAGCCTTGTGTGAGTTTATTCGCACCCGCTTGCTTCATGAGTATAAAGCAAAACAAAAACACTCATGAACTTTTATTCGCGAAGAACAAGTGGAAATGCGGGAATTGTATTTTAGTGTGATTTTAATAGCAAAACAAGTAATTATCCATCAGATAGTAGTGTTTTGTGCTTCATTGTTCCTGGAAAGTAGAGCTGTCGGCCGTGTAAATTCGTTTTTTCACAAAATTGAAAAATGTTCAGAGCTACTTCGCGAATCAATCACGAGTTCGACCAGCTTCGTTAGCTCGCGAGTGAAGGAAGTGCGAATATTCAGGCTTCTGTTGTTCACGAGTAAGATAGCTTTGCGTTTGTGTCTACTCAGCTGCATTCCTCACTGTTTTCCATCACTGCTCTGGGGTTCCTCCTGGTATTCCTTCGATTGAAATTCCTTCAGAGATTTGTCCTGGAGTTTCTTCGGGTATTCCTCCTGAAATTCCATTGGAGATTTCTTGTGGAATTCGTTCGGAAACTCCTCTTAGAATTCCTTTGAGGATTCCACCTGGACATCCTTCGATGATTCCTCCTAAAAAAATGTTGAAATTCCTTATGGATTCCTCTTGGAATTCCTTCGGAGATTCCTCTTGGAATACCTCGAGAATTCGTCCTATAATTCCTTCGGTGACTCCTGGAATACATTCGGGAATACCTCTTGGAATTCTTTCGGGAATTTCCTGTGAAATTCCTTCGTGGATTCCTTCTGGAAATTCGTCGGAGAGTCTCTCTGGGATTCTTTTGGGGTTCTCTCCGTATTACTTTGACAATTCCCGCTGAAATTCTTTTGAGGATTCCGGCTAGAATTCCTTTGGGGTTTCCTGGTGTAATTCTTTTGCAATTTCTGTTAGAATTTTTCGGGGATTGCTGCTTGAATTTTCCACACAGAAACTTCGTTTGACTCAATTTATCTGCATCCCGATCATTATAAAGTTAACTCAACGATCTGCCTCATCGCCAGTGATGTGGTGATGTAGTGATGTGTTAGGCAGCATCCATTTATTACGTAACGCTAAAATTAACATTTAGCCGCACCTCCCTGGCGACCAGACGTTTGCAAAGCACCTGCTCAATTCAGCCAAAATCAGAAGGACAACTGTGCCTGTCTTGGCAGTCTTTGTGTTCGACTAACTCATGTAGGTAGGAATTTGTGAGGTTCAGAGATTATGCAAGAACACATTTTTGTTGCCCGTTAATCATTTTAGCTATTTTGAAAAATGTAGCTCACTTTTGATTGACTACCAAAACTAAGGTAGATTCATCCATATTATTCCAAATTTTCATATGACCCTACTATACATCACTGGAAAGCAAAAAAATCCCAGCATCTTCGCATACCGAAAAAGAAGAACCAGCATCGGACTGGGCAAACACTCGCACGCTGTTCCTACCTAAGCATTAATTTATGGACTCACTTTGAATTGTGTCGCCCAGGCATGTTTGGCTCCAGCTGACTGCGCGAGTGTAACTCTTATCGCTCGGACATTAATTTTCGGTCCGATAAGAAACACGTCGCTCAGTTCCCATCCGGGCAGCCCAGCCAGGACGGCGGCAGCATCAGTGTTCGACCGGCATTGCCGCCGCGTCCACGTCGCCGGACGGAAGGCGGAAGACTCGAGATCAAAGCCCGTGTGTCCGTCGTCGCTTGGACTGACGGCAGCGGCGGGCGCACTACGAGAAACGACCTGTTTGACTCTTTCCTACCCCCGGTGCTGCTCTCGTCGTCCACGTCGTCTTCGTCTTAGCCCCAAGGGAAACATCAATTCCGTGTAGCCACTCTGGCTGGCGCGTACCGTTCTCCAACCAGAATAAAGCCAGGGAATCTCCTGACGTTGCTGCTGGTGAGTAGCGAGCGAGAGCGACGTGGCGCGGCGGACGACGGCATGCTTCAAGCGTAATTGAAATGGATGCACTTTCGTCGATCCACTAGGGCTACAGAACGTCGAGTGAGGGAGCGCATTGCTATGGTTCAGGGGTATGCGATAAGCAGTTTTTTTTATATATATTAGAATAAGGAGGGACAAGAGTACTGAGGTAAGAATACTCTCGCATTCGTCGGCTATTGTCCCGAGAGCTGAATAGCGCAGACGGGATACGGCTTTGGCTCCTCGTGTTTTCGCTCGCTTAATCACAACTTTGGCGTCCCTTCGCTAATCTTACTCCAGGTGGCATCTGTGGCCACCGTTTTCTCGCCGGTAGCGATGAAGGCGTTCTTAATGACACTTTATTGGTCTCCTACGCTACCACCTTCCGAAATAGCCACATCACAGTTCTCGTGCTCCTCGACGAAGGACCTTTTCATCGCAGCGTCTTTTAGTCGGTGAGTCCTAGTAAAGAGTAGCCGGATCTAGCTGCCCTAGTAGCACACATGTTCAAGAAAAGTGTATGCAACTCTCAAATGACCTAATTCAGTCAGACAAGAGTTGCGTGTTAAGTTTTAAAACCTCGACTACAAATAAGAACGTTTTCAAATCTCGACTACATCAACAACGAGTTTGTGTTCGCACATCACGAGATTACAATGCGAACCGCATTTTAATGTCTCTCAATTCGGGTCAATTCAATGTCTCGCATACCCTCACTGCGGTCCTCTACCTGAGCAAAAAAGAAATATATGCAAATTGATTTTCGTAATTAATTTCTTAGAGTGTCCCTTTAAATCTTGCTTGTTTCTGCGGGCGCTGTTCTCTCTTCGGGCTTTTTTGTTTTGCTCCTGCTTCGGCCGTATCGGATGGTAGGTAGGACAGTCGGTAGTTAGCCGGTGCACTGGATACCGAAACGACGACAACGATGATTCTCAGCACAGCCAGATGGGACCCTCTGCCGAAGAACCTCTGCTGCGCTGGAAAGATTGAATACCCGGCTCCGGTAATGATGATAAGCGTGGAATTTGCCCTTGTCGCCGGCATTTTGGAAGCCTTGCCGGCCGTCCCGGTATCAAGTTCAGTCAGGCCACAAAGGGAGAGAAGCATTAATGTTAATGCGAACTCAGGTTTTGCATTAGTAGCGAAAATATATGGCAATTGCGGAGAGTGGAGTTATCTTCGCTCATCATGGCATGGTTGTCACCAAAAGAGGCTGTTTTATCGCATCGGTACAGAGGTATGGGACTGTCCAGGTTATACGGAATCGTGTTGTGGTGCGGTGACCTCCAGGGATCGTAAGCATTCCTTCTGCACGAGTGTAGGGTACGGATTGGTTGACAGTGGAAACGTTAGGATCAGAAAAGTGTAGCTTAGTATTAGCACCAGTAGCGTTTGTCTTTCATACACATAGGATTTTATCTAATTCCCGTCTAATCAAGGCCTGAAGTACACTGGGCTAAACAGCTGACAAGGAAAGAACTCAAGAAACAACATCAGTTTTTTTTAATCACTTAACCTAATTTACAGCTCTGACTTCTAGCGATTTTTCTTTGCAGAAGTAAAATTTCTCCATAGAGAATCGAAGGAAAACTAAGAATGGCGGGTGCTCAAATATAGTTTTTCCGATCGATCTGAAATTGTGCACAGATGATAAATATGGGACCAAAGTGAAACCTAGGAAACTCAAAAAGTATACAGGAGCTAGAGTTTTTTCCATTTTTTCTATTTTTCCATATAAACCGTGTCCCAGGCTATTACCTATGGCTGCAGAATCATTCCGGAAGGGAATGATCTACCTGATGGTTTTTTGTAACAGGGTGAGTTAAAATCGCTGGATTCCTTCGGTAGTCAACAAGAAGTTGCTATCTCATGACGAAAGTCTGGCTAGTCTACGTCCAGTCATCAGTTCCTTCAGAAATTTCCCAAAAATTTCTCTAGAAAAACCTTCCATGGTTTCCTTAAGAACCCTCCACATTTTTTTTTTTGGAAATCTGTAAAGAATTCTTCTACGGATTAATGATTTTTGGGAAAATCTAAGATTCCTCCAGAAATTTCTCCAAGGATTTTTACAGAAAATATTCCTCAGACTCTTCCAGATATTTTTTCAGGGGCTCTTTAAGGGACTCTTAAAGATTACTTCAAAAATTCCTTATGACATTCAAAAATTGCTTGTTTTAGGAAATCGTTCATGGATTTCTATTAAAATTAATCCACGGATTTCTTTAAAAGTTAATACAGAAATTTGGCATCAAAATCTACCACGATTTCTTAACAGAAACTCCTCCGGCGATTTTTTTTTTGAAAATTCTTCCACAGAATCTTTAAGAAATTTCTCTTTCTCATGAGTTTATCCAAGAACTCTTTGAGGTTTGTTTCTAGAAGCTCTTTCTGAAACTCTAGGAATTACTTTAGAAACACTTCTAGAGACATCGGAAGCCTCTCCGATTCCTTCAAAATTTTCAACAGGCTTTTTTTTCTTCCTAAGATTGATCTAATATACTGAGATCTGATATATTCTACCAGTGGGTTATTATACAAATATTTCAGGTATTCATCCAGAAATCCATTCAGGAAGACTTCCAGAGATTTGTTCAGGAATTGCCCTAGGGAATCCATTGAAATCTCCCACATAAATGTGTCCAAAAATTTCTTCAGTGATTCATCCAGACATTCTTACATTATTGTTTTCAGTGTTTCATGCAGGAATTCCTCCAGAGATTCCAGCCAAAGTTTATACAGAGATCCTTCAAGAATTCCTTCAGATATTCCCTCATGTATTACCCCAGAAATTCATCAGGCATTTCCTCTAAGGATAACTCCTATAGTTGAAAATTTGTTAAAAAAAAAACTATTTTCTTGGAAATTCTACAGAAGGAATTAGAAATATTTCAAGAGATTTTTTCTAGGAATTTCTGCAGTCGCTTATGTATACATCTCTCCGGATATTTAGGTTTTTTTTTTCAGAAACTCGTTCACAAATTTCTCCTAGAATACTTCCAGAAAATCTTCCAAGAATTGTTTTAAGGACTTCTCCAGGAATTTCCCTTACAATTTCTCAATATGCTTTTCCAAGAATTAACCTAAGAGTTTCCCGAGAAATTTCTCCAGGAAGTTCTTTAGAAATACCTCCTGGAATTCCATCTAAAATTTCCCTGGAACTTCTTCGGATATTTCTCAAGAGATTCATTCAAGAGTACTTCTTAGGGTTTCTACAGGGATTCTGCTGAAGATTTTTTCAAAAATTCTTTTAGAGTTCGTGATCTGGGGCCTACATCGTCGAAACAAAAGCATGACGCCGAATGCGAACTCCCTTCAGCATCGTAGGGACGCTAAAACAGCAACACTGACAACAACATTCAAGGGGAGCGGACCTGGTGTGATGGTTAGAACACTTGACTATCACGCCGAGGACCTGGGATCGAATCCCACTCCCGACAAACTCTCAAAATGTGAGTTCTTCCTTCGGAAGGGAAGTAAAGCGTGGGTCCCGAGATGAACTAGCCTAGGGCTAAAAATCTCGTTAATACAGATAAAAAAAAACAACAACATTCAAGCCCATCGCTTCATCCAGCCTTCTTGCCATCACCACAGACAAACAGACGTAACACCTTGAACGATTTTCATGAAAATCCATCGCCCAGTTCACACTACCATCACCTAGTGGAAAAGTTGCACGAATCACTGTGTTGTGCAATATCGTCAACAGAAGGCGCTAGTCATGCGTAAACTTTGCAGCCTCCCGTGGTATGGTAGTCCGAAGCACCTTCTTCCCCCGCAAAGATATCCACAAAGCCACCTGGAGATCACCCGACCAACAAACAGAAAATCAAATCGACCACGTTCTAATCGACGGTAAATTCTTCTCGGATATAACCAACGTCCGCACATACCGCAGTGCGAATATAGATTCGGATCACTACTTAGTCGCTGTATGCATGCGCTCAAAACTTTCGACAGTTATCACCACGCGTCGAAGTCGAACGCCGCGGCTCAACATCGAGCAACTTCGTAACGTAGAAGTGGCTCAAGACTACGCGCAGCAGTTAGCAGTGGCCCTACCAACGGAAGAGCAGCTTGGCGCAGCTACACTTGAAGATGGCTGGAGGGACATCCGATCCGCCATAGGTAGTACCTCGGCTACAGCACTAGGCTTCGCGACTCCGAATCACAGAAACGACTGGTACGACGGCGAATGTGAACAGTTGAAAAACGAGAAGAATGCAGCATGGGCGAGAATGCTGCAACGCCGTACGAGAGCGAATGAGGCACGTTACAAACAGGCGCGGAACAGGCAGAACTCAGTCTTCCGGATGAAGAAGCGCCAGCAGGAAGAACGAGATCGCGAAGCGATGGAAGAGCTGTACCGCGCTAAGGACACACGTAAGTTCTACGAGAAGCTGAACCGCTCGCGCAGAGGCTTTGTGCCACAAGCCGACATGTGCCGAGATAATCACGGGAATATTCTCACGAGCGAGCGTGAGGTGGTCGAGAGGTGGCGGCAGCATTACGATGAGCACCTCAATGGCGACGTTGCAAGTACCGAAGGTGGCGTGGTAACAGATCTAGGAGTATGTGCACAGGACGAAAGACTTCCGGCCCCTGACCTTCAAGAGATTGAGGAGGAGGTTGGCCGGTTGAAAAACAACAAAGCCGCTGGAGCAGATCAACTACCAAGCGAGCTTCTAAAATACGGTGGAGAAGCACTGGTGAGAGCACTACACTGGGTCATTACCAAGATTTGGGAGGAGGAAGTATTACCGGAGGAATGGATGGAAGGTATCGTGTGTCCCATCTACAAAAAGGGCGACAAGTTGGATTGCGGGAATTACCGCGCGATCACACTACTGAGCGCTGCCTACAAGATACTCTCTCAAATCTTATGCCGCCGTCTATCACCGATTGCAAGAGAGTTCGTGGGGCAATATCAGGCTGGATTTATGGGTGAACGCGCTACAACGGACCAGATGTTCGCCATCCGCCAGGTGTTGCAGAAATGCCGCGAATACAACGTGCCCACACATCACTTGTTCATCGATTTCAAATCGGCGTATGATACAATCGATCGAGAACAGCTATGGCAGATTATGCACGAATACGGACTCCCGGATAAACTGATACGGTTGATCAAGGCGACGATGGATCGAGTGATGTGCGTAGTTCGAGTATCAGGGACACTCTCGAGTCCCTTCGAATCTCGCAGAGGGCTACGGCAAGGTGATGGTCTTTCGTGCTTGCTGTTCAACATTGCTTTGGAGGGTGTAATAAGAAGAGCGGGGATAAACACGAGTGGGACGATTTTCACGAAATCCGTTCAGCTGCTTGGTTTCGCCGATGATATTGATATTATTGCTCGTAAATTTGAGACGATGGCGGAAACGTACATCCGACTAAAGAGTGAAGCCAGGCGAATCGGACTAGTCATTAATGTGTCGAAGACAAAGTACATGCTGGCAAAGGGCTCCAGGGAGGAATCACCGCGCCCGCCACCCCGAATTCATATCGACGGTGATGAAATCGAGGCGGTTGAAGAATTCGTGTACTTGGGCTCACTGGTGACCGCCGACAACGACACCAGCAGAGAAATTCAGAGGCGCATTGTGGCAGGAAATCGTTCTTACTTTGGACTCCGCAGAACTCTACGATCGAATAAAGTTCGCCGTAACACGAAGTTAACCATCTACAAAACGCTGATTAGACCGGTCGTCCTCTATGGGCACGAAACATGGACCCTACGTGCAGAGGACCAACGCGCCCTTGGAGTTTTCGAACGGAAGGTGTTGCGTACCATCTACGGCGGAGTGCAGATGGAAGACGGGACTTGGAGAAGGCGAATGAACCACGAGCTGCATCAGCTGCTGAGAGAACCAACCATCGTCCATACCGCGAAAATCGGGAGGCTACGGTGGGCGGGTCACGTCATCAGGATGTCGGATAGCAACCCGACTAAAATGGTTCTCGAGAGTCATCCGACCGGTACAAGAAGACGTGGAGCGCAGCGAGCTAGGTGGATCGACGAAGTGGAGGACGATCTGCGGACCCTACGCAGAGTGCGGAACTGGAGACAAGCAACCATGGACCGAGTGGAATGGAGGCGGCTACTATGTACAGCAGAGGCCACCCCGGCCTTAGCCTGACCGGTAAGGTAAGTAAGAAGGCGCTAGTGTGAAACGTCAAACGCATGGAAAAACGATGCGCACGCCTCTGAAGGCCACAACTATGAAAATTTAAAATGATCGTTGAAAGCGTGGTCGATGGAAATTTCGCAAGTGTTACGTCTGTTTGTCTGTGCCATCATGCGTCATTTTCACATCGACTGGGTTTTATTTGAAAATTTCAAATTGCCTGAACTGTGAATTTACTACATTTTTTAATGGTAACACATCAATTCAGTAAAATATGCATAGCATACTTCAACTGTACACAGATTGGTCGGTTGTAACACTGATCAATCGAGTTTTGACAATTGAACTCAATTGATGGTGCCCGGGCGTGCTCGGTCGTGTGAATGCGAAACAATGTAGTATCAGTAACGACACAGCACAGTCACTTCATCATTGACGATGACCGTCGGATTGGGCGACGACGACGGCGTCTTGTTCCCGTTGAGGATTGGAAACATATCTCATTATACTTTTTTATATTTTTATTGTTGTGCATTTTAACTAATGCTAATTCTACACTTCGAACTCATTATTCTTCAAAAGTGCGTACATAGAGTTTTTTTTTTATAAATTCTTCTAAAATTTTCCTCACAAAACCTGCAGAGGCTCTTCGGAAATAATTCCCAAAGTGACTTCAAAAATTCTTTGAGAAATTCCTTCAGTGATTTCTGTAGAAATTTCTACAAGGATTATTTTTCTAAAGGAATTGCTCTTGCTTTTCCATCAGAATCTATTAGATATTCCTCCAATGATTTTTCAGAAGTTCTTCCAAAAAATACCCAAAAATTACTGAGGAATTCTTCAAAGAATCCACGAAGTATTTTATGAGAAAAAAACGCCTGGAGATACCTGTGGAAATTCATAGAAAAAAATCTGTTTTTTGGAGAAATTCCTGGACAAAAACTCCTGAAGAGATTTCTCAAGTAATCTCTTGAACAATTCCAATTTGAATGCAAAGAATAATTTCTTGGAGAATACCTGAAGAACACCCTAAGATTATCAGAAAGAAAATCATCAGAGACTTATGGGAAAACTCCACAAGTAATTCGAAGAAAAAAATGCTCGAGAAACTTCTGGAGGAGGATTCCTAGAAAAACCATAGAGGATTTTTTGGAGAAATCTCTGCAGAAATCACAGGCAAAGGTACTGGTGGATTCCATGAAGAAATCCCTCGATAAACTTCTGAGGGATTCCTGGAGGATTTTCTAAAGAATCCCTTGGAAATACTTCTAAAGATGCTTCTAAAACAGACATTTTTTTTTATATTATTTCTGCATGAATTTGTACACAAAATGTTTGATGAAAATACTGCAGAAAAAAATCACCTTGGAGGCATTCTTTCTAGAACCAATAAACAAAAGAAAAAAAAGATTTTTTGAAGGAATCTTTGCAATTATACCAGAAGAACTGGATAACCCTCTGCAGGTTTTGATAGAGAAAAATATTGAAAAATTTCTTGAAAATGCCAAGAAATAGATCCCGGAATCATTTCTGCAGGAATTGTTTGAAAACAAAAATCAGAAAGAATCCTCAAAGGAAGGTTTGAATAACACCAAAGCAACGCCTGAAGGAATAACTGAAGCAACTATTGGAAAAACACCTGAAGGAACTGGAATAAAAATCTCTTAAAAGTTTTCTAGAGGTATTTCCAAATATATGTTCGAGAAAATCCCTTAATAAATGAAGGAGGCTTTTGAGTTATTCAAGCAATAATTTCCAAAAATGTTTCGGAAAAAAATCTAGAAAAACTTTCGAAAGAACTCCCGAATCTTTGTTAAAAAAATCTCCTGGAATTGCATATTTTAAAAAATAGATGGGAGAGATTTCTGGAGAAAACCTCGGAGAAACTCATTGAAGAATTTCTTGAGAAATTTCTAGAAAAAAAAACGATGAAATTTGAGAAAACACCTCTAAAAAAACTGGCAGTTTTCTGGAGAAATTCAGAAGAGTGTGAGGAGATACACGAAGGAACACAAGCATCAGCTTACAGGGGATGGCCAAAATGTTTGGGATAGGCAACTTTTTTTCCCCAAAAAAAAAACTCAACATGCTGTAACTTTGCATAGAGTGCATCAAAAATCTCAAATTTTGACTGTTTGTTAACCTACAGGGGATAGACAAAATGATCGGGACAAGCAAAATTTTCACTTCTCAAAAAATGTTCAACCGGCTGTAACTTTTCGAAAAGTGCATCAAATATTTTCAAATTTTCACTGTGTGTGCATCAACTAGTTGTGCATCAGTGGTTCAATTTTGAAAAAGATCGGGCCATTCTCCACGAAGTTATAAAGATTCTTGAAAAAGGTAAAATTATCCGATAGCCAAGTCGTGTGAATGCGAAACAAAGTAGTGTAACGACGCAGCACAGTACTTCAGCAATGACGATGACCGTCGGATTGGACGACGACGACGGCGTCTTGTTCCCGTTGACGATTGGAAACATAACTTATTATACTTTTTTATATTTTTATTCTTGTGTATTTTAACTAATGCTAATTCTACACTTCGAACTCATTATTCTTCAAAAGTGCGTACATAGAGTTTTTTTAGAAATTCTTCTAAAATTTTCCTCACAAAACCTGCAGGGGTTCTTCGGAAATAATTCCCAAAAAGACTTCAAAAATTCTTTGAGAAATTCCTTCAGTGATTTCTGTCGAAATTTCTACAAGGTTTATTTTTTTATAAGAATTGCTCTTGCGTTTCCATCAAAATGTATAAAATATTCCTCCAATGATTTTTCAGTAGTTCTTTCAAAAAATACCCAAAAATTACTGAGGAATTCTTCAGGAATCTTCAGGAAATCTCTGCAGAAATCACAGGCAAAGGTACTGGTGGATTCCATGAAGAAATCCCTCGATAAACTTCTGAGGGATCCCTGGAGGATTTTCTAAAGAATCCCTTGGAAATACTCCTAAAGATGCTTCTAAAAGAGTTCTCAGACAATTTTTTTATATTATTTCTGCATGAATTTGTACACAAAATGTTTGATGAAAATACTGCAGAAAAAAATCATCTTGGAGGCATTATTTCTAGAACCAATAAACAAAAGAAAAAAAAAAGATTTTTTGAATGAATCTTTGCAATTATACCGGAAGAACTGGATAACCCTCTGCAGGTTTTAATAGAGAAAAATATTGAAAAATTTCTTGAAAATGCCAAGAAATAGATTCCGGAATCATTTCTGCAGGAATTGTTTGGAAAAAGAATCAGAAAGAATTCTCAAAGGAAGGTTTGAATAACACCAAAGCAACGCCTGAAGGAATAACTGAAGCAACTATTGGAGAAACACCTGGAGGAACTGGAATAAAAATCTAGTTTTCTAGAGGTATTTCCAAATATATATTCGAGAAAATCCCTTAATAAATGAAGGAGGCTTTTGAGTTATTCAAGCAATAATTTCCAAAAATGTTTCTGAAAAAAATCTAGAGAAACTTTCGAAAGAATTCCCGCATCTTTGTTAAAAAAATTCTCCTGGAATTGCATCTTTTGAAAAATAGATGGGAGAGATTTCTGGAGAAAACCTCGGAGAAACTCATTGAAGAATTTCTTGAGAAATTTCTAGAAAAAACGATGAAATTTGAGAAAACACCTCTAAAAAATCTGGCAGTTTTCTGGAGAAATTCAGAAGAGTGTGAAGAGATACACGAAGGAACACAAGCATTAGCTTATGTAGTAATCCTTGAAGAAATTCTTTTCAGTATATTTTAAGGTATTCCAGGAGAAATTTCAGAAGAAATTTCTGCGTCAACCCGTGGATGAGTTTCAAGATGTATCTTTTGAGAAATTTCTTCAAAAAATTCTGAAGAAGTCATGAAATAATTACTGAAAGAATCATTGGAGGATTTGATCAATGATCAATCAATCATCATCATTGATCAAATCTGACTATACATGTCAATGGTTGCTACTCCGTGATTGATCTGGGCTGGTACCAATAGGAAGCAATCAGTGAAGTACTAGATTGAAAGTAGTGAGCTGGATTTTTGTATGGTGAGATGATCAGTTCTCCGTTTCTGCAAATGAAATGGTGCAAACAGCTTGGGTTATATGATTTCTTGCCTAATTTGATGCTGTTTGAGCAAAAGTTTGGGTAATTGTGTTGTTGTATTATTTATTTCTTGCAACTTCAACAACACAGTTACCCAAAGTTTTGCTCAAACAGCATCAAATTAGCAAGAAATCATATAACCCAAGCTGTTTGCACCATTTCATTGCAGAAACGGAGAACTGATCATCTCACCATACAAAAATCCAGCTCACTACTTCAATCTAGTACTTCACTGATTGCTTCCTATTGCACTGAGATCCAAATGAATAAGGGCTGGGACACTCCACTTATTCTCAAAG